>NW_021629692.1:0-174803 GCF_900700375.1 Denticeps clupeoides | reverse complement strand
TTGTCATGCGTCTTGTCAGGGGTCCTGTCTTGCTACTATGACCATGACGGCCATCTTCGACAAAGACTGACCCGCTGCATTACCACCCTCGTCAATTGTAAGGCCTGGCCATAAACCTGCTACCAGACACTGAACCCCCCCAAGAGGACGACTCTACTATATTTCCATCCAGGGCACCAGGAGGAGCACATTCACAACTTGCTGGCCAGTGGCATCATTTGGCCTTCCACCTCGCCCATTGCAGCACCACTCTTTTTTTTTGGCAAGAAGGACGACGGGCTGTGGACCTGCATTGACTACCAATGCCTGAATGCCATCACAAAGAACAGCCGGTACGCCCCTCCCACTTCTTAACACTGTTCTTTGAGCTGCTTGCAGGGGCCACCATATTCACAAAGCTGGACTTACACAATGCAAATCATCTCGTTTGCATCCGTGAGGGGGATGAATGGAAGACGGGCTTTATTACTGCTGCAGAACATTACCATTCGGATTTTCAAACAGCCTTGCAGCCTTTTAGGCCGTCAAGAATGACTTACTGCAGGACTCCCTCAACCGTGTTTGTCTACCTGGACGACATACTCATTTTCTCCCCCGACCCACAGACCCAAGTCTTACGTGTCCACACAGTGCTCCAGTGTCTTCTTGACAACAGACTGTACATCAAACTTAACACCACTTTCCTGGGCTTCAGCCTCAGTCCCTAGGGGGTTGCCATGGACCCTGCCATGACCACAGCACTGACATAGTGCCAGCTCAGAAGTTCCTGGGTTTTGCCAACTTTTATTGATGATTCATTCACAACTACAGCTAGGTGGCACAACCCCGATCCCCAGCTGCCCTTCATTTTGGAAGTCTGTACCTATGACCAGGGGATGGGAGCCATGCTATCCCAACAAAACTCTGCAGACCAGAAAATGCATTTGGGCACTTTCTTCTCATGGTGTCTCAGCCTGGCCGAGAGGCACTATGACATAGGCAGTAGAGAACTGCTAGCAGTCAAACTGATGGTGGAGGAAGAGCACCAATGGCTGGAGGGGGCTGCACTTCCGTTCCTGGTCCTCACTGCCCTGTCCTGCCAGAACAGCCAAGATGAGGAGGACCGCATTCCTGACCCCATTATCCCCGCAGCCTACATCTTGTCCGCTCCTGTCCTCTGGGAGGTAACCTCCAGGGACTCCCAAGAGCTGCATTCTGCAAACACCCCTCCCAACCAAACATACGTAACCAAACATACATCCCCATGGCACTCAAACCACTGATTTTAAAGTGGGGCCATCACAACTCTCGTGACTGGGGGTGTCCTGTCATGGCTGCCACTCCACAGGGGGCCCAGACCACCAGTGGGGATGCCAAACCAGAAGTGGATACCAACCAAATTTTTGCGATTATCAATATCCATCCTTATCCTTACCTATTCCCGAATAACCCTGATAAAACGGAACCACCGCTACGCCCCTGACGAGTCTTCCACCTCAGCCTCTGACAGACTAAGCCCTTCGGATACCGCAGGTCTTGATTTGATCCAGTGGGCAGATGTAGAATTGCCTGAAGAGATGACCTTCAGGATTTCCTTCTCTGTCTGGTGCTAAGTTGGAAAACTGGATAGAAAAGTAGCACCACTGGAGTGATTCACGGTCCTTATGCCCTCCAGTTGATACAGGTTTGGGGTAATCAATAAGACGGCCTATTTAACTTTGCCCTTTGTCCTGCATTAAGCATTTTTTTGTGTTCATGAAGAACACCTGGACTTAACCTTTAACCTGATGTGCCATTAGGAATTAGGTGGGAATGACTATCCAATAGCTTCTTTAGGGATTCACCACATAAATATGTAACAATATATTCTAAAAGTGTATCTGAAAGTTTGTGTGATGAGTGTTAATCCCTGGAACATCCTTCCTGTTTTTACCTCCATCAGATTCTCATCATTTCACACTTGATCCAAACACAGCGAATAAACACCTCCATCTGTCTGAGGAGGACAGAAGAGTGATGTACAGTGAAGAGGAACAGTCATATCCTGATCATCCAGAGAGATTTGATATGTGGTATCAGGTTCTGAGTAGAGAAGGTGTGTCTGGACGCTGTTACTGGGAGGTTGAGTGGAGTGGTGACGTTTCTATATCAGTTTCATATAAAAGCATCAACAGAAAAGGGCAGGATAATGACTCTGTGTTTGGATGCAATCATCAGTCATGGACTTTGTTCTGCTCTACATCCAGATCCTCCTTCTACCACAATAATAATGAGACTGAGCTCCCTCAAGACTACATCTCCTCCAGAATAGGAGTGTATGTGGACCACAGGGCAGGAACTCTGTCCTTCTACAGCGTCTCTGACACATTGACCCTCCTGTACAGAGTCCAGACCACCTTCACCCAGCCCCTGTATCCTGGGTTTTATTTTTGTTACAATGGATCATCAGCGAAACTTTTATAATAAAGTTTTTGTCTAATAACTGATGATACAGGGAACAGATTACACACACACATCCTTTTTGATCGTGACATGATTTTTTAAAATATATATTTATAAATATACTTTTATTGTATTTGTATTATATAAATTATATATGTATGTATGTATGTGTATATACTAGTGGTGGGCCGTTATCGGCGTTAACGTGCTGCGTTAACGTGAGACTCTTATCGGGCGATAAAAAAAATATCGCCGTTAATCTATTCACAAAGTTGGGTTGGGAGCTGGGTCTATACTACGCAAGCTATTGTGCCGGAGTTAAATGGTTACACTAGATTTATAAGTAGATTTCTTCTTTCTTGTGTCTTTTACTTTCTTATTTCCTAAAGACTTTTATTTTGTTTTTGAGACCCGGTTCATGTCTCTTGGACACATGGCGTGAGTTGTGAGAGGTGCGTGGGGTTTGTGTGCAAAAAGTTATTTCTTTCATTTTAATTTATGTACATATTAAGAATATTTGCATGTGTGTTATTTTGTGAATATTTTTAATGTTCTTTTAATACTGTATTGTAGAGAGAGGTGCAGAAAGACGCGATGTGTGACGTGATGTTCTGACGCGACCTTGCTTTTTATACAGAATGCAGTATTGTAAATTGTGAATGCTTTATGTTAATGTTCAGTTCTCTTGGACACATGGCGTGAGTTGTGAGAGAGAGAGGTCAGAAAGACGCGATGTGACGCGATGTTCTGACGTGACCTGGCTTTTTGTACAGAATACACTTTGCACAGAAAATCTCTTGGGTGTCAGCTCATCATTTGTGGTTCAAGAAACAAATCAAAAAGTTACACAACGCAGAAGAAGAACCGCTACACTATGATGACTTTCACCTTGATATTTTAGTGCGGATGTATACCTAGCCGAATTGCACTGTAGGGGGCGAGAACGAGTCTTCGAACTGTGAAATTACCACATCAAACGTGACGTGGTAACATGATGCAGCTATTTATCTGAATAAACAGTTGGTAAACACAAGTACATCTTATTGAACATAATTTAATTTCATCACCAATTATCATAGTAGAACAGCTTTCTCAAGCAGTTTGTGATGCATTTTGGAAACAGGAGATGAGCCCCTTTCTAATGCGCCACCTGGTTTGAGAAACCCGTCTCAAAGATTACTTTTAGTCATTATTTGGGTAGCGCACATATTCTGAATGCCTTCGGCAGAATTCAAATGAGCCATTTTAATCTAGATTAATGTAGATTAATCTAGATTAATTCCAAGATTACAGTGAGATTAATCTAGATTAAGAAAATTAATCTATGCCCACCTCTAGTATACACACACACACACACACACACACGTGTGTGTATATGTGTTTAACTCAATTTTTCATTTAACGTTAAACATTTCATCTGATCATCTCACTTGTTTTGCCAATAATTGGTTCTTCATCATATTCTACCTTTTGCTGCTAAAGTGCCCCTTTTGCTGCTTATGTACCCTCACCAGCCATTTTATTAGGTACTAGGTTGTCAGGTCAAGACATTTGAAACATACCGCACAGATTTGTCGGCTGCAGATGCATGATATGAATCTCTTGTTCCATCACATCCTTAAGGAGCTCTTCTGGATTGGGATCTGTGGAGGTCAGTGGAGTGCAGTAAACTCACTGTCATGTTCAACCAACCAGTTTGTGAGATTTGGGAATCGAATAATTTCTAAATCATGAATAAAATGTATTAATAAACCCAAACTATATAAAACCTCACCAGAAGGTGTCATATTGAGAGCGGAAAAAAGCACCGGGCAACATGAAAAAAAAAAAGAAAACTCCACGTTTATAGGGAGCTACACCGACCGACAGGGGGCGCCCTCTTCCCTGCGCGTCTGCATCCCGTGACAGAAGGTGGCACTTCACCGACCGACAGGGGGCGCCCTCTCACTTGCGCGTCTGCATCCCTTGAAGGGGCAGTGGTGGCCTAGCTGTTAAGGAAGCGGCCCCCTAATCAGAAGGTTGCCGGTTCGAATCCCGATCCGCCAAGGTGCCACTGAGGTGCCGCTGAGCAAAGCACCGTCCCCACACACTGCTCCCCGGGCGCCTGTCATGGCTGCCCACTGCTCACCAAGGGTGATGGTTTAATGCAGAGGACACGTTTCACTGTGTGCACCGTGTGCTGCGCTGCTGTGTATCACTATGACAACCACTTCACTTCACTGACCGACAGGGGGCGCCCTCTCCACTGCGCGTCCGCATCCCGTGACAGAAGGTGGCACATCGTGACGTCACATCGGAGGGTGAACGCGTGAACCGCCCCGGGCGCCATTGCTGCAGAACCCGGAAGAGCCGCCCAGCGCCGCTGCGGCGGACGACATGGGCATCTGCTCGGGAACGGGGCGTTGACCCCGCGACGTTTTATTCCTCCTCCTCTTTCCTTTCGGCTGTGGTTAAACGCGCAAGCTGAGGCGCGGCAGGTAAGTGTCCAGCTGGCGCGGGTGACATTAAAAAAAAAAAGTCGCCGTCGTGTCCCTTAACTAGTGTTCTTTTAAGGCTGTTTTCACTGCGTTTAAGCGCAACTCCAGAAGTCGTAGCGCGTTCTAAGACGCGACGTCGGCCCTGACGCTTTCGTTTCCCGTGACCCTTGACCCGTGGGCGATGCCGTATCTGGACAGGCGGAACCGGGTGTGCGGCTTTCTGGACATCGAGGAGAAGGAGAGCAGCGACAGGTTCTGTCGGCGCTACTTCGTCCTCGACGCGCCGAGCAACTTCCTCTTCTGGTACATGGACAATCCGCAGGTGAGGCGGGCCGCTTCTCCATTTCAAACGCGTTGAATAAAAGTAACCTACAGAATCAAACTTTTAATGATTCTTTTTTTTTACTTTTATTAACACCATTCGACGTAATTACAAACAATAACCACAGTACTGAGCTCTCAAATGAAGAAATACATCATTATAATAAAGATCTGAGGAAAAATAAATAGACAAGCTTCAAGCAAAAGTATAAACTTAAAAGCATAGGTGGCCAATCCAACAAGGCTTTGAACTGGTGTCCATCTTCTTCCCAAGATGAACGTCTTCAGCTGTAATTGTGCTGTCAACTGTTCCATTAAATCTAACTGTCTGGGGGTTTTTTGTATACACTGTGAGGTCGTGGGTGGTTCAGGTTTCAACCAATAAGTTGTCTTAATTTTTCTTGCGGCCATCAGTAGGAGATGTAGCGAAGTTTTCTGATCCTGGGACAGATAGTCCGGGAATTTGTCCAGTAGACACATTAAAGGGTCCCAGGAAAGATTCACTTTAAGGAGCCTTTCTACATGCCCCTTAACTTCAGTCCAAAAGTGTTGAACAGTGGGACAGTCCCAAAACATGTGCTTATTGCTACCACAACTCCCTGAGCGGAGAGACTTTAGTGGTGTCCGAAAAATCGGATTTTAGACTTCCTGTCAAGCTGCTTCCACATTTGACTCCCCACCCCCTTATGACAACCAGAACAAATACCTATCCAAGTATCACCATCCAATGTCACATTGAGTTCCATTTCCCATTGTTGTTTTATATGTTGTGTATTAAAAGCCCTGTTTGTAAAGGACAATAATGGGTGTGTAGTGCATGATGCTTGATCGCTAGTGTAAGTGCAAGGCGTCCTCTGGATTTGCATAAATATGTAGGCAAGAATCTGAATACCCTTTGTGTTTGTGTGTAATTATTTCTGTCTGCAATTTTTAAATTTTTTATATATATATATATATATATAGAGAGAGAGAGAGAGAGACAGACACACACACAGTACAGGCCAAAGTTTGGACACACCAAAGTGTGGACACATGCGTTTTTCTTTATTTTCATGACCATTTACGTTGGTAGATTCTCACTGAAGGCATCAAAACTATGAATGAACACATGTGGAGTTATGTACTTAACAAAAAGTGGAGACCCGTCCTCCACAGTCACCGGACCTGAACCCAATCCAGATGGTTTGGGGTGAGCTGGACCAACAAGTGCTAAACACCTTTGGGAACTCCTTCAAGACTGTTGGAGAAGCATTTCAGGTGACGACCTCTTGAAGCTCATCGAGAGAATGGCAAGAGTGTGCAAAGCAGTAATCAGAGCAAAGAAACTAGAATATAAAACATGTTTTCAGCTATTTCACCTTTTTTTGTTAAGTACATAACTCCACATGTGTTCATTCATAGTTTTGTAAATGGTCATGAAAATAAAGAAAACACATTGAATGGGAAGATGTCCAAACTTTTGGCCTGTACTGTACATTTAAAATATTTCTGTTTGCAATGTTACATTTTTTTTTTTAGTTCACTAGTGTAAGTCAAATGCGTCCTCTGATTTTGCATAAATAATTCAACTACAGAAAGAATTGTGAAGACTCGCAAAGGTCCCTACTTCTGAATTGTCCCATTGGTTACGTCTCATTTTGGTGCTGGACATACCATATGCCAAATGGGCTCCTTCTCTTCCCGGGCTGAGGAGGACGCGTTGGTTGGATCTGTTTAACTATGATCCTCTCACTGGATACGTCTAAATGCAAATTAGGAGAGTTCAAGATTTTTGGAGGTTGAAAAACTCTTCGGTACTAAAAAAAAAATAACGTTTGTAAGTCAATCTGGATAAAGGCCGAATGCCACAAATGTAAATGTGAACCCTCTTCATAAATATTACTTAAAACATCTTCAGATTTTCACACAAATCCTAAAAGTAAATAAAAAATAACTCTTTAATAGATGAGACCAAAATATTAGACTTTATCGTTTCATTTATAGAACCCACTGGTTCTCATCCGGTTTCTTTGGGTTGCAGAATTTACCAAAGGGAGCAGAGTTTGTGGGAAGCCTGCGTCTGACCTACGTGTCCAAGGTAACGGCGCCGTGGTAGGAACATCACCAACACATCATCCTTCTCTCGGGGTCTCATCTCAGCATCTCTGACTTCCTGTGCTTTCTGGGTCATAGGTCAGCGAAGCTACTGCCAAGCAGAAACCCAAAGCCGAGTTCTGCTTTGGTAAAAAGTCTCTCTTCTTTTAGTATTTTGTATTTGATTATGATGAACATGTCTGGGTTTATCAGACAGCAGGTCTCTGCTCATGTTTCATTCATAAGTATGCAATAATAGAACCGTTTGCTTATGAGATTTTCACATGCAAATTCTTGTGTGTCTGTGTGTGTGTGTGTGTGTGTGTGTGTGTGTGTGTGTGTGTGTGTGGTGTGTGTGTGTGTGTGTGTGTGTGTGTGTGTGCGCGCACGCGCGCAGTCATTAATGCCTTATCCAGACGTTACTTCCTCCAAGCGAATGATGCTGTTGATCTTAAAGACTGGGTGCTTGCGCTGAACAAAGCCACCAAAATCACAGTGAGTACAGCTGTACTACACACACACACACACAACCACAAACAATATATTCAGCATTTCACTTCCTCTCTGTAGAGTATTAACCTCCTAACAGCTTGTTTTATTTTTTTTAAAGAGTGTTTGATATTGTCTTTTGTAACATTTGTTTAAATATATTATAATCTTGCTGAAGTTGCTTATTTTTGATAAGGTGGGTGCATGTGGGTTACGTTTGAGTCTGTGACGTTTTGGATAATGTGGCTCATTTGTTAAACTGCAAAATAAATGACAAATTATGTTTCTAATTGTGGACATGGTTATTGATTTTTTTTTGTTAGGTTCCCAAGGCAACCACTGTAGCAGAGAATTCCGAAATGGCTCCAGTATCCAGCAAACCCCCGTCATCGTCACTGCAAGCCTATAAAACTGAGATTGTTGGGGGAGTCGTCGTGCAAACTCCCATCACGCAGGTGCGGGCTTCTGCCGTGTATGGTTGAATGTGATGATGATGATGATGATGCTCTAGTTCTGAATGCCCCCTTTAATGTTTTTGTCATTAGAATGATGCCGAGGGCATCATATGTGTTCGGCTGGAAGGTGAATGTTCTCTCAGGCCAAGTTCTCGGCCAAATGCGGTGAGATGCGGTTACTGCGTCAAGCAAGGCAATGTGGTGAGTGTGGGTGAGAGGCTGTGCGTTAGACGTTCGCGGTTTCTGAGTGTTGATAATGGTAACCCCCCCCCCCCCCCCCCCCCTCCCTCTCTCTCTCCCCCCTTTATTACAACAGAGGAAGAGCTGGAAGAGGAGGTTTTTCACTCTAGATGATCAAGCCGTGAGCTACTTCAAAAATGAATCTGTAAGTGCATTGAGTCGTATCTTTTCCTTTCACATTTGCACAGGATTTTCAGAGAACACATGGTCATGGAAATTTTGTCTTAGAGTCATTGAAGAGTCATGGAAATTATTTTGTACGTTTACATTTAAGGCATTTGGCAGACGCCCTTATCCAGAGCGACTTACACACGTTTTTGAAAAAATATCTAAGAACCCTGACACGCTGTTCACAATGTCAGGTTCCTTAGTTCGACAGTGAAAATGCAGATCGTGTCAGTAAACAAGGTGTAAGAAAGAAAGAGAAGGAGGAGGGAGGAGATGGACTCTACACTACACCTGAGTGTGTGGTTTCTTGATTGGAGGGGGTTTAAATCTTCCAGAATGAGGAAAGGCTCCTACCTTTTTTAAAAAAATTTATAATACATAATTTAAGTTAAACGTCTGGCTGATAGAAATAATTACACATTTAAATTACAATGGAATCACGATTGAAAACCAATGATTGGTTGCCTCTCTGCACCCCATGCATGACAGACACGCTCACAATCAAGCATTGATTCAACAAGTACAGTGTTTATTTTGTTACTATCGACAGCCGTAATTCTTTTGGTTGATGTTGTAAATAGCTCAAATGTAATATCATTGTATTCATTGCCATCATTTACATCAATTTACCTTCTACTACTGAATACCTCCCTCACCTACTACTACTGTCTTTTCAGGATAAGGTTCCTTTAAGAAGCATTCGTCTTAGAGAGATACAGAAGGTTCACGAATGTCTGGTGAAATCAGGGTAAGACCATAATAACACAATATGTGTCTGTACTAGAACCTTGTGTAACTTAGTCCAACTCGTAAGTTTATGATGAATATAATTTCATGTTTTGTGGTTCTAGGGACTTGCTCATGCGTGACAATCTGTTTGAGATCATCACCTCAGCGAGGACCTTCTATATCCAGGTACGTCTGTCTGCCCTAGGTTTCTAGCCATACTGAATTTTCAAGCTCGATACTCAATATTATTTTCAATACTACAGATGAAGTCTATTTTTTGGTCAGAACATATATATGTATACACATTACATAAAGAAACGAATGAATAAATAAGTAAATTGATAAATGGATAAAGAATTAACTAAACAAATAAAATGGGGAAAAAAGCACACGCAATAAATGTGTGTTGTGCAATTAGATAATTCTAAAATGAGATAAGCGAAGACACAGCCATTCAACTTTCTTCAACAGTATTGCTTGAATTAAAATATTCGCAAACGTAATATGAATTAAAATATTTATATTACATTTGAACACCAACTTGACTACAAGCTACTTGATTCGGAGTGATGCACTTTTGCAATGCCTGTTAAATTCTTGTAGTCTGATGCCAATGTCTGTGATCTGGAAAGTATTGATAAATTTAGTATCAATTCAAAATTTAGTTATCGATTTGTATCTGAGAATTTTTTTGTTTAAATATTGTGTGCCTATCTTCCAATGAAATCCTTATATTAAACTTACAAACTTTTTGCTCAGTCCTAACAGTTACTGTTAGGACTGTGTGTGTGTGTGTGTGTTTTTTAATGTGGTGTTCGCATCTGTTTTAATGCTCTGTCACTCATGCATCCTGTCAATAACAACTTTTAATAGACCAACGGACAGATTATGGAAAACAAACTCGCTCGCCAAACATCCTGAATACACACATGGACTCATGCAGCCTACACACGCACGCACACACACACACACACACACACACACACACACACACACACACACAAAAGGCTTTTCTCAATGCATCTCTATTTGCAGTCTCTGGGGAAAAGAACCTAACTGTGTGCGTGTGTTTGTGTAGACCGACACTCCGGAGGACATGCAGGGATGGATCAGAGACATTCGAGAGAAGATTCAGGACTTCAGAGGGCCGCATAGAGTAAGTGTGCATGCGTGTGTCGTCCCTTCACAGTTACACACGTCACGCCAGAGTGGATAAGTATTTGTGCGCTGCTCTTCTTTCTTCAGGATCCCATCTTTGGGGGGCGTTCATCCTCCCTCTACGGCCACAGCAACCGTTCCCATCCGGCCCTGCCCGCCGGGCGGAGCAAACCCTCGCTGGTGAAGTCCACCTCGGTCACGTCATCGTGGCAGCCATGGACACCAGTGCCGTCCCGCGAAGGCCTCGCCGAGCAGGAGGGCACTGAGACGGAGAGGGGGATAGAGAAGGACAGCGCCTTCAGCTCCTTGCCCTCTCTGAACGTCCCGACCTCTGACCCCGTACCCCGACAGCGGCATCGCTCCCAGCCACAGCCCTCGGCCAGCGACAGTGACTTTGACTTGAACCGCAGCCTCCGCACCTCTGATGTCTAGCTTGGTCTGTGCGACCTTCCCTGCTTGCTAACCTCTTCGCTAACTTGCCTAATTGATGGCCAGCAAATGCTCATTCCAGCTGCACTCAAGCTCACTCAGATTCAATGACAACAGCTCAGACGGTCCGATCTGGAATTTGTCCCCTTATGATGTCATAAGGGGAAAGGTTCCCTCCCGTTTCTCATGCTTTTTCCGCTCAGAGGATGTCCCACCCCTCCCCTAAAACATTATGCACACTGACCATCATGGCTTCCAAACGTGCCAAGCATTGCAGCTGAGCACAAAAAAACATTGTGGTTGGTGAACGGTGTTGATGATGTAATTTCCTCTTCGCCCCTCCGCTCTCCTCCTCATTTGCATTTAAAGCTACAGACTTCAAAACGGCGCTTCCGGGGAAATGTCACAGTGGGACTGGATCAAAGGGGCTGTGATTCTGCACCAAGGCTGAATTTTGGAAAGAGACTTCAGATGCATTTCACTGCGTATTGTACTGCTATTACTATGCACATGTCAATTAAGAATCTTGAAAATAGTATTAGGGGACCACTAAGACAAAAAAAAAATTGTTAGGGGACAACAATTTTTGTAGCACAGTGCTTTTTAAAAAATTATTTGTGTTATTGCTTTTTAATTAATAATCTGAATTAACCTATTCCTACCCGTGAACTTTGAGGTATTTGCTTAACTCCTAGACTGAAGAATGATCAGTTTTTTAGCCAAAGCAGACGCTGAGACCAAAGCTGGCCTTGCCTCAACCCTGTAAACCCACCACATGCCTCTTTCTATTCTATGTGCTTGCTGATATATCTACATGTGCTCACACGCACGCACCCAAAATGATCTTGAGCATTGCAAAGAGGTGTGAAGCAAATTAAATGTGAAAAAGCAAGTTGTCGTCTAAAAAAAAAAAAAAAAAAGTATTAAGCTTGATGTTAGGAGTAGTTCAGGGGAGTGTGGTACGTAGGAGAAGGTACAAATGAAATGTGAAGGAATGTGCTCTGCTGAAGTATGACTGAAGTATATTTTTTATCTTTTGTTCATGTTGTTAACATTTGTACTTTTTGTGGAAGATGGAAGCGGTGTGATGAAGCTTGGATATGTTAAAGCGTCTTAGCAGGATGTGTGCACAATTCAGTATTTCCAGTTCCGAGCAGGACGAATTGATTACTTGAAGGTGGAAAAAAAAAAAAAAATTCGAAACTGGTGTTGATCTGGCATACTGTACGTTTAATGTGTGGAACTGTTGCAGTTCACTCGTGGTACGATGGCATTTTTAATGCAATAAATTATTTTTATGCGTTTGTTTTTTCTTGTTCCTCATACATTTCAGGTACACCGCTGCCCTGTGGTGTAAAGACGTTAACCTGAGTAAACAGGGCGCCCCTAGTGGTGAGAAATTATAAAACTGTGCGCTTGCACTTCACTTTTACAGCACCTGGTCCTCAGAAAACCTTTTAGGAAAAAATAACTAATCCAGGTCAGTCAGGAAGCAAGCCGAAGTTTCCAATTAAACCATGAATCATTTATTTACAAGGACTGTGAGTTTTTTTGTAGTTAATTATCATGTGAAAAGAACTGTTGTGAAGGTAACGATATTAATTAAAATCAGCCATTTTTGTGAGTGAATAAAACACTTTCCATGACCGCTTAATCCCACTGTTCAGGATTGTGGCCTCGGGAGTCCCTCAGGGCACACGCTTCCACTGCAATTAACCTAAACCTAACCTAAATTAACCATGCCTTTGGACGGCGGGAGGAAACCGGAGAACCTGGTGGACACCTTCTCCAACACGGGGAGAGCATGCAAGGTCCGAGCCAGGATTCAAACTCAAAACTGAGTTATAATAAAGAATATTAAAAACACTGAAAAGGAATTAAATGCATTTCCATGTATCAATAACAAAGTAAAATCTGAAAATGCTGAATTATTTACAAGTTTAAATGAAAAAGTTTTTTTTTGTCTTTTTGTTGGAATGAGATTTCCATCCAAAACAACTACTTCTTGATTCCTACCACAAGAATGAGAGGACGGAACGGGGACTCGTTTTCAGTCTGATTGTCCTGGGCACTGCCCGTCCCGTCCCTCCCTCACTTTCTGCTCTCCTGGCAGGCGGCTGAAGACCTTCTTGAAGGTTGGGCTGGAGAAGTAGTAGACTACAGGGTCCAGCACACTGTTGAGGTAGGTCAGGGCCAGACTCGCGTAAAACACCTTGTTCACATCCTGCATGGCGTCACAACGTCCCCTGGTCCAGATCTTCACCCAGATCAGCAGCTGGGCAAGGTTGCTGGGCAGGAAGCAGATGACGAACACCACGACCACGGCAGACACGACGTGCAAGGCCTTCTTGATCCGCGCATGCTGGTCCAGGTGCCGCTTCCTCAGTTCCGAGACGATGCGAAGAGAGCAGAGCACGATAACAGCCAGGGGCACGAGGAACAAGACCACGAAGACGGATTTGTACCACAAAGATGCCGGGTCAGACTGCAGGCAGATGATGAAGCTCTCGCACTGCGTCGTGTTGCTTCCTGCTAGCAGCAGAGACTGAGGTTGGGCCAGGAGGTGCACGTTCAAGGAGGCGGCGATTCCCCAGAGAGCTACGGCCAAACACACAGCCCTGGAGAAGAGCATGGAGTTGAGCTGATGGTGAGGATGGACGACGCGCATGTACCTGTCCACTGCGACGACGGTGAGGAAGACTATGCTTCCACTGCGATTGAGGGACACCATGAACAGGAAGACCCGGCAGAAAAGTTCTCCGAACCTCCAGTCCATTTCGGCGGCGTAGTAGCTGGCGCGGAATGGCAGCACCACGAGGAGGAGGAAGTCGGCCAGTGCCAGGTTGAAGAGGAAGACGGTGCTGCTCTTCCATGGCTTGATGTGGCAGCAGAAGATCCAGAGGGCCGCACCGTTCCCCAGGACCCCCAGCAGGAACTCGAAGGTGAGCAGCATGGGCAGCACTTCGGTGAGCACGCCGCCGTCATACGGACAGCAGCCGCTGGCCGACGTCTCCATCCTACCGCTGCTTGCCGAGGTCTGCTGCAGATGTTCTCAGATCTTCCTTTAAAGGCCACAAGTGCTGATGCGATGTTTGCACGAGTAAAACTGGCCTTGAATGAGGAACGAATGTTGGTCACGGCTTGCAAAATTTTCCCCTTGCAGATATAAAATGCGGAAAGTGTGTTTTTTTTTTTCTATATGAATGCTATCTTTAGTTGAAATTGCTGGCATGCGGGCCAAATACCGTATGTCTGCCACGTCATTTTGCACCAGACTACACAATCAAAGTCTACTTAACTTCCCCCTTTCCACAGACACTGGTGAATTCTCACTCATCCGTGTATCATATACATATTTTTATGCATTTTTAAAATAAAAGAACATTATACCAACACGAATTGGGCATGAAAAAAGGGGGTTATGCCCATGCCTCTTAGGGGTTAATTGTCCATGTTGGGTTAATTTTTCTTAGACCTTAGTACCATTGGTCATAAATGAAAAAAAAAATCCTAAGTCAAGCAATGCCATAGTCGACATTTTTTTAACCATTTCAACAAAGCCCCCACAAAGTAAAAGACGCAAGGCATGGGTGTTTCAAACTGGAACTTTACTCACATTCTAATTCAGGGCTGGACAGTGTTCAAGGCTCAGAGTGTATGCGGGATTTCTAAAGGAAAAAAAAAACGGACCGGGCCCTACTTTTCCTGGAGCTACACGTGCTTATAGCAGAGGACACGTCAGTGACGTCCACTGACCACACTCTGTGTATGAGGGCTATGAGGGAAGTCAGAAACCGCGGGGTGGCGCTCCAGGGGGCGTGGCAGGCTGCTGCTGGGGTGGGGCGGAGATGTGCCAAGCCAGTTTCACGACACCATCTTAAAGGTAACGACTTAAAAAAAACTGCCGTTCAATCGTCCACTATGTCGTTTTTTTTTACGCCGCTTAGTGGTAAAAAAACTGTGGCATAAAAAAACACATGCTATTGTGCCTTTCCCAAGGGGCAGTGGTGGCCTAGCGGTTAAGGAACCACCCCCGTAATCAGAAGGTTGCCGGTTTGAATCCCGATCTGCCAAGGTGCCACTGAGGTGCCACTGAGCAAAGCAACGTCCCCACACACTGCTCCCCGGGCACCTGTCATGGCTGCCCACTGCTCACTCAGGGTGATGGGTTAAAAGCAGAGGACAAATTTCAGTGTGTGCACCGTGTGCTGTGCTGCTGTGAATCACATGTGACAAACACTACACTTTAAGATGGCGTAAAAGATGCCATTATCTTGTAATATAATGATCTCCATCCTGTGTGATTCACAGACAATTAAGCTGAACAGTCATCACCCGATCAGAAACACAGGCCACTCCCCCTAAATTAGTTTACACGGCAACAAAAAACGTGTAAGTTTGTTCCTCCTCTCCAAGATATTTGCATTTGTCCATTCTTCTAAATCCAGAAGACATAAATGCTGAGGCATTAGCAAACACTTCGTATGTAGCACCAGGAAAACATGGCCTTTACCTTCTCAACAGGCATGTGTAAAAAATGAAACGAGGCAGGCTCGGCAGTGCCCCTACTGTTCACAGTGGATTATTGCTTCACATTAAGATCATGACACACGCGCACAGTCACAACACTTTCAGGCCCGGGTGTGTTGTGGCCCTCGCAGCTGCGAGCATGTCCGATCATCTGCGTCCGTACGTCTGTGTCGGAAACCGGAAGCAGCTCCTGGCGCCGGGCTGACTCCGCTGCTGCCGCCCCCGCTGCAGCTTTACCAAATCCCCGCTGTCGGTTCTGTGGGATAAAAGGATTGCGGGTCTCAGTGGGGCTTCGGTTGGCCTGAGCAACAGTTCCTGGTTGGGCTGGTAGTAGCCTAGTGGGTAACACACTCGCCTATGAACCAGAAGACCCGGGTTCGAATCCCACTTACTACCATTGTGTCCCTGAGCAAGACACTTAACCCTAAGTTGCTCCAGGGGGGGGACTGTCCCTGTAACTACTGATTGTAAGTTGCTCTGGATAAGGGCGTCTGATAAATGCTGTAAATGTAAAATGTAAATGTAGTTCCGCACACGAACGTACATGACGGTTCGGCGCCGATGTCAAGACTTACAGTAGTTTCTCCAGGTTGCAGCGTGGCTCCCGCAGCGCTCTCAAGAGGCGCTTCGCTCCGGAATTCTGCAGATTGTTTCCACTCAGGTTCAGCTCCTTCAGATCTGAGTTCGACTGGATGGCGGACGCCAGAGCGCCACAGCTCGGACTTGCAAGGTTACATTCCCGCAGTCTGGGAGAAATAACACACACGCACACACAAATACAGTACGGGCCAAAAGTCTGGACACACCTTCTCATTCAATGTTTTCTTTATTTTCATGACCATTTACGTTGGTAGATTTTCACTGAAGGCATCAAAACTATGAATGAACACATGTGGAGTTATGTACTTAACAAAAAAAGGTGAAATAAGTGAAAACATGTTTTATATTCTAGTTTCTTTGCTCTGGTTACTGCTTTGCACACTCTTGGCATTCTCTCGATGAGCTTCAAGAGGTCGTCACCTGAAATGCTTCTCCAACAGTCTTGAAGGAGTTCCCAGAGGTGTTTAGCACTTGTTGGTCCAGCTCACCCCAAACCATCTGGATTGGGTTCAGGTCCGGTGACTGTGGAGGCTGGGTCTCCACTTTTTGTTAAGTACATAACTCAACATGTGTTAATTCATAGTTTTGATGCCTTCAGTGAGAATCTACCAACGTAAATGGTCATGAACATAAAGAAAACACGTTGAATGAGAAGGTGTCCAAACGTTTGGCCTGTACTGTATGTGCAGTCCATATAATAAGTGACTGATTTCAGGGCAGCGTCCTGTGTTTTGAGGTGCGGTAATAATCACCCTCATTTCCATTTGGCTCTAGTGGCAACACTCACTGTAATTTCTGCAGCTTACAGCGTGGATCTTGCAGCGCCGCTGAGAGACGTTTCACTCCTGAATCCCGCAGATCGTTGTCGCTCAGGTCGAGCTCCGTGAGGCGCGAGGAGACTGATCTGAGAACAGTAGACAGGGTTTCACAGCTCCGAGCCGTGAGCTTACAGCCCTGCAGCCTGTGAGGAACACATACACACCAACGCATGGGCCTGGATCCACTGACATGGTGGCGTAAACCCATCATTTCACGATGGAAAAAGTGGATTTTGGGGGACATGCATGTGCTTGTTTCAGCATCATTTATCATTATGCCTTAGAGTGTTTACAATACTTAGATTTAAACATTTAACATTCTATTTCATTGCAACTCGCTCCCGACAATATATTCGACACGATATCCCACAATGAACCCTGCTCAACATTTTTTACTTTCTGCTGCAAGCAATGCAAAGTGGGGGAATCACATCAATAGTTTTACATATGATACCAAGCTGTAGGCTTAAGAATTCTTTGCAAAATGTGCAACTAATACATTAACGTTTCTTCAAGTTAAGTGACAGCATTAATTGTCAGAAAAAAACTGGAACCTCACTGCAATTTCTCCAGTTTACACCCCGGATCGTCCAGTGCCGCTGAGAGAAGTTCCACTCCGGGGTCCAGCAGATCGTTGTCGCTCAGGTCGAGCTCCGTGAGGCGCGAGGAGTCTGATCTGAGAACGGTAGACAGGGCTTCGCAGCTCCGAGCCGTGAGCTGACAGCCCTGCAGCCTGTGAGGAACACATACACACCAGCGCATGGGCCAGGAGGTCAGAGACGGCCAAAGTTTCATTTTGACAAGGTCATGCATGCACCTCCCCTACAGTGTGGCGTGTAATATTTAAAAAAAAAAGTGATTGTCACATGTGATACACAGCACACGGTGCACATGGTGAAATTTGTCCTCTGCATTTAACCCATCACCCTGAGTGAGCAGTGGGCAGCCATGACAGGCGCCCGGGGAGCAGTGTGTGGGGACGGTGCTTTGCTCAGTGGCACCTCAGTGGCACCTCGGCGAATCAGGATTTGAACCGGCAACCTTCTGATTACGGGGCCACTTCCTTAACCGCTAGGCCACCAGTGGTGGCCCACCACTGCCCCCTAAACTGCCGACGGAGCACAGCACGGCCTGGCAACGTAAATGGTCATTGATTATATTCACAGCATTCATCGGACACCCTTATCCAAAGCGACATGGACAGTCCCTCAGGGTTAAGTGTCTTGCTCAGGGACACACTGGAAGAGAGTGGGGTTTGAACCTGGGACTAGGCTACTAACAGCCCCAATGAATGAGATTCAATGTCAGTGTGGCCCTGTGTTCTCACTGTAGTGTCTCCAGCTGACAGTGTGGCTGCTCCAGTGCTTTAGAGAGAAGCTCCACTCCCGAATCCTTCAGCTGATTGTTCCTCAGCATCAGTTCCTTCATTCTCGAGGAATCCGACCAGAGAGCGGAGGCCAGATCTGTACAGCTCTGGTCTGTGACTTTACAGTTCTCCAGCCTGCAGGTAGACGTACGTTTCAATTACGAATCACTACCAGAACTTCCAACGGGGCAACATTTTCACACAGATGTCAAAAAAATATTTAAAATAAAGAAATGGCCTTAACGCAACTGTGATTTGTTCAATTCACACATGCGTGCCACGTCAACGACTGAGGGTGGGCGTGTCGGCTGTGCTCACGACAATATGGCCTCTTAACCCACCATGAACCCGACTGAAAATTAATTTACATTTACAGCATTTATCAGACGCCCTTATCCAGAGCGACCCTTATCTCAGGGACACGATGGTAGTAAGTGGGATTTGAACCTGGGTCTTCTGGTTCACAGGCGAGTGTGTTACCCACTAGGCTACTACCACCAACAAATATCCACAAATGGATTTGTTTGGTTGTGCCAAAATCTGATATAATGGACTGCAGCTCCATGGGCATAAAAAACGAACAAATTCTCATTAAAAACGTCCTCTTTGTGCCGGTTATGGAGGGTCGTGCGTTTTCGATACTGCTCAGATTCACTTCGAGCTGGAACAGTTCAGACTGATTCTGTGTTCCCTGTTCTCTGCTCTTTAGTTTTTTTCCTGCCTTCCTCTCCATTCTGGCTTCTACGTTAAAGTGGTTTAGTTTCGTATTTGCTTTCTATTCTGTCCATGAAATAATACACTTACTGTAATTTCTCCAGTTTACAGCGTGGATCGGCCAGCGCATCGGACAGAAGATTGGTCCCTGAATCGTGCAGTTCATTATCGCTCAAGTTCAGCTTGGTCAGGCGTGAGGAACCACATTTCAGGGCAGGGACCAGCGCGGCACAGCTCTGATCTGTAAGTTTACAGCCCCACAGTCTGGGGAAAAGTAATGGACACACACACACACACACACACACACGGACGCGGACGCACATTTAGCTCATTGGTCAAACGGGTCCACTGTGGCAAACGAGCAGCTCACAGAAGCAGAAGTCCGGACGCGCGACAAGGCCAGCATCCTCCACAGGGTTGCAGATGAGGAAAAGCAGAAAAGTACAGAGAATTTCTGGGAGCGTCGTTGTTTTGGACTAAATAAATGTTGTTGTTGTTGTTGTTGTTGTTCAATATTTGCATCACTTTTGGTGATTGTAAACAAGCCACAGCTCAATAAGTTAATAAAAGTCTGGAAGAGTTACCTGACCATTCAAATGTATGTGTAACTTGTTGCATATAGAACCAGAGACACAAATAAAACCCCAACTTCATGATCTTGTGTAGCTTTTTTAATCTAGGGTGTGTCGGGGCTGCTGGTGGAGGGCGCGGGCGCGGAGTCCCCAGTCAGTCATACGCCGGAGGGGTTTGCAGCGAGGCGCCGGTGTGAAAGCGCCGCGAGGGCTGAGTACATTTCTTTTAATAAATGTAATTGTTTGAAGAAATGTTCATTTCATTAGCAAATCGTGGCCACAATGATGCATTTTACTTAGCGAGAGAGATGCGAAAATGGATGCTGAGGAGGTGAAACGGAGGCTATACTTGTCACGTCGGGTCGGGCTCTAACGTTTTAGACCAAATTACAGCTCTAGCTCAGATGCGCTGTGTGTGCCAACACTCACTTTAACGTCTTGACTTTACTGTGATCATCCAGCAGCGCTTGAGAGAGATGCATCGCTCCAGAGTCCTCCAGATCGTTGACACTGAGGTCCATCTCTGTTAGACAGGAGGAGGCCGATCTGATCACTGAGGCCAGATGTTCACAGCTCTGATCTGTCAGTTTACAGTTATACAGCCTGGGAATTGTACCACAATGTATTGGTTATTATACTTATAATGCTGACACATGCGTGTGCACACAGGTGGCGGTGGCGGACGTCAACGCTCACTCTAAAATCTCCAGTTTACAGCGTTCATCCTGCATCGCTGTAGTCAGATGTTTCAGCCAGGGTTCCTGCAAGTCATTGTTACTTAGGTCCAACACCTTCAGACATGAAGAATCAGATTTGAGTGCTGAGGCCACAGCACGACAGCTCATTTCTGTGAGGTTACAGCGCTGCATCCTGCAAGAAGCATAATGAGAACAACAAGGACCCTGGATCAACCAAGAATGGGAAAACATTCCCCTTCCAAACCTCTGGTCTCCACTGAGCAAATCACCGTCCCCACACACCGCTCTCCAGGTGCCTGTCATAGCATCACTTCACTTTCAAACGTATCCTCTGCTTTTAACCATCACCAGTGGGCCATGACAGGCGCCCGGGGAGCAGTGTGTGGGGACGGTGCTTTGCTCAGTGGCACCTTGGCGGTTCGGGATTCGAACCCGCAACCTTCTGATTACGAGGCCGCTTCCTTAACCTCTAGGCACTGCTGTGCTGCAGTGTTTCACAATGACTTCACTTTCACACGATTAAGCCTCAAAGACTCAAATGATTGACCTATGATGTGCGTAATAGTACATGTATATATATAAATTAATGTTTATATAAATCTAGTGGTGGACAGTAACAAAGTAAATATAATTCGTTACTGATCTTCAGTAAGTTTTTTGTGAGTCTGTATGACACTCCACATTGTGAAAAATGTCTGTCACTTTAATGGTGAAATACTGTATAATGCCATAGTTAAAAACTGTATTTAAGAAAAGAGAAATAATGTTTGTAAAATACACAATTATTTCATAAGTTGACTTAAAAATGAAGTCCCTAATACAGCAAACATCAGTTGTTGAAATAAACAGTATTTGCACTAATAACTAACACTTTCTCACTGTATATTTTACAGTAAAGTCTCCACTCAAGTGCACACAAAGAAAAGTGTCCTCTGCATTTAACCATCTCCTTGGCGGTTCGGGACTCGAACCTGCAACCTTCTGATTGCAGGTCCGCTTCCTTATCCACTAGGCCACCACTGCCCCCTAAACGGTGGCTTTGTCTTATCTCGCCATGTGTTTTTGATTTGTTGCCGATGTGATCAAACCTGAGATTCGTCAGTTTGCAGAATGGTGACGCCAGTCCTTGAGCGATCTGCTCTTCTCCGTGCTGCAGGTCGTTGAAGCTCAGGTTGAGCTCCGTCAGGTATGAATTTGGGTCCTGCAGAGCCGATGCTACAATCTTGCTCGATGTTTCAGTGAGATTACAATCAACCAGGCTGCCAAGAGAGAACACAGAGTCTATCCAATATGATCGAAAAATGTCAGAAGTGCATAATTTAGGATTTAGGCGCGATTCGACTTGGCATTACAGTAACTCACTATCGCCTCTTCAGGTGCACCATGATATTGCAGGACACTGCTTGCATGCTGGTCATGGCCACGTCAGTAATGGAACAACATCTAAATCAATTCTTACACATTGCACAAGCGTCTTTAACCTTTGGAGACATTTTAGTTCTGGTGCGAATGACGGATGCCTGCCTCCTAGAATTCAGCAGCGTAGACATGGAACCAGGATCTCACCGAGCCTTTCTGCAAATCTTCACTGCTGGTATCAGCCGCTCCCGGCCCATGCTGCTGGTGTTGTATTTATCGACGTCAAGCTCGTCCTTGACGTCCTCTGATGCCAAGAGAATATAGGCCAGGGCTGAGCAGTGGGCAGGTGAGAGGCGCTTATTTGATTTCACATAGTTGTCCAATTCTTCGTGCAGCGAGGTGTCGTTTACTTCAAGCAAGCAGTACAAAAGGTTCCAGGCTCGTTCTGGGGACACTGGTTCAGACGTCTCGCCGCTTACTTTCTCCTTGATGTGGCGGCTCGTTCCCTGGAGGCTCTCTGAGCTGCTCACTGTTGAGGACAGAATGCCGTGAAGGAGTTCCTGGTTGGACTCTAGTGAGATTCCCATGAGGAAGCGGAGGAAAAGGTCCAGATGTCCATTTTCACTCTCTAAGGATTTATCCACAACGGCATTCAGCAAAGCGTACAAAGAGAGTCTCCTCTTTATACAGAACCAGGATGCCGGCCTTGTGACCAAAGTCCTCAGTGCCTCCATGTCGCTGTTCACGTAGGAGTAGAACACATGGAAGGCGGCAAGGAACTCCTGGATGCTCAGGTGCACAAAGCAGTAGATCTTCTTCAGCTGAAACTCAGATTCTTCCTTAAAGATCTGAGAGCACATCCCAGAGCAGACTGTGGCATCGCTGGCATCTATTCCACAGTCTTCTAGGTCTTCTGCATAGAACAAGATTTGTCCCTTCTCAAGCTGTATAAAGGCTAGTTTGGCCAACTTCAGAATACTCTCTTTATTTGACTGCAGAACCCTCTGGTGGCCCAGATTCCCTTCGTGGCCCTCATCGTACTTCTGGTTCTTCGTTGTTGTCTGGATAATCAGGAAGTGTGCGAACATCGCAGTCAGAGTTCTGGGGATTCCTTTCTCGTTGTCCTTTCCCAGGACCGCCTGAAGAACCGTAGCCGAAATCCAGCAGAAGATGGGGATGTGGCACATGATGTAGAGGCTCCTTGACAGCTTTATTTGCGAGATGATTTTTTCAGCGAGACTCCCGTCCCTGACCCTTTTCCTGAAGTACGCATCCTTCTGCTCATCGTTGAATCCTCGCATTTCCGTCACCTGGCTGATGAGCTCAGCGGGAATCTTTCCCACCGCTGCTGGCCGCGATGTGATCCATATGAGTGCATTGGGAAGGAGTTTCCCTTCAATGAGGTTTCGGATGATCACGTTCACAGTAAAGCACGCCGTGTCACTCTCTGATGACCTTGTGGCGTCACACTTTCCTTTAGTGTTGAGGTTTAGCTGAAACCTGCTTTCATCCAGACCATCAAAGATGAAAACTAGCTTGCAGTCCACATATTTCTCAGAGTTTTTCAGCTCCTTGTGGAATTTTTGCAGAAGCTCATGAAGACTGCAGTGCTGGTTCTGAATCAGATTCAGTTCCCGGAAAGGAAGCAGGAAGATGAAATCTACATCTTGGTTTGCTTTGTCTTCTGCCCAGTCCAGGATGAACTTGTGCACGGACATGGTTTTTCCTATTCCTGCAACACCCTGGGTCATCACAGTTTTAATGGTTTTCTCTTGTCCAGGTAAGGGTTTAAAGATGTCTTTGTAGTTGATGGCCATGTCTCGCGCTCGTCCCCTCTGTTTCTTTTCAATCTGCTGTACCTCATGTTCTGCATTTGTCCCCTGACTTGGACCCTCTGTGATGTACAGATCTGTGTAGATGCTGTTCAGGAGCGTTCGGTTTTCTGTCTTCGTGCCACCTTCCCAAACGACCTCAACCTTTGTCTTCATGCTTTTTTTGTGACTGTTTTTGACCCCTTGTAGGTCTTCAGGTCCTTTCAATACAAAAGAACATTCAATATTGTGAGCATACAGCAGGGGTGGAAGGAAGTAATTACAGGTATTCATGAAACTGTACATAGCTTTTTTTTTTGGCTGGGGGTGGTACCTAGAGTATATTTAAAGTCTGTAATTTAACCTGTAATAAAATCTAATTTGCTACTTTTCACCGTGTACATTGTGCTCTGTACGCTGTACTTTGTACATATGACAATAAACTTCAACCTCAAATTAAGGCCCCATCCTCACTAGAACGTTTTTCTCTAAAATGGGAACATTTCTGTCCGGTCTGACGTTCGGTCCACATGGACACCGCATTTCAATGGACCTAGAATGGTTATCTTCTAAAATTGGTTCCAGAGAGAACTGGTTCCAGGTAGCTGTGTGTACAACATTTTGGGGGGAAAAAATGCATTGGCAGTGTGTTGACAGTGTTGCCAGATTGGGTAGTGATTAATTAGATTAATGAAAAAGGCCAGTTTGTCAAAGTCAAAGTCCGCTTTATTTTCATCTCGTACACAGAGAGATGAAATTACGAAGCTTTGGAGATTCAAATATATAATTCTCATATATAAACGTTATGGTAAGTAGTCACATTAAATAACCGTCAGACTGTTATATAAAAGGTATATTTTTTGTCTGTATATATTGTCTTTTTGTGTGCTTTCTGTACTATTTCCAACCCTGCCAAACAGTAAGTAAGCATCTGCTACGTAAGTTTAAAAACATGGTCAAAAACCAATAAACCTTACTTGTTTCTCTGCCCATATTGGTGGTCAAGTCATGATCTTATCTTGACGTCTCACTTTGTATTCTACAGATGACAAAAATACAGCAGATGAGCAATTCAGCTTCACACCACCCAATGTTCAGAGACAACAGACAAAACAGCTTCTTTAAGGTCTGCTATTAGGAAAAATGTTTTTGCTTTTATACAGGTCTTAGTCCAATCCATAGTACTAGGGGTGCTGAAATTAATCATATAATCGATGCATCGCAGACGTGGACTATTCTGCATCAATGCAGTGCAGAACATAATCATAATGACGTTGCTTGGTGAATTCTGGCTGGCAAGAAACTGAAAGAACATCCACCAAAAAAAAAAAATCCATACTAATGCCAACAAAGGGAGGTCGGTATTATGGCACAACTGAACTAGCACACACACACACACACACACACACACGCAGATTCAAATCAACCTCAACCATCTCTATCAGACCTGCTGGACACTAGGCCTCCTGATGTATGTTTAGGCGGTCAGTCAACACGTAGCAGGCAGAGCCAGCAGAGACAATTAAAAGAGACAAGTCAAACACCAAAAAGGAGACAGCGCACATGAAGCATGAACTGCCAGGATGTGGTTTTGAGTTCTTGTAAACAGAAAGCAGGGCGAATGGGTCCAAAAAACAAGCCTTTCTCCTCAAATGAAACGAACAAATGCTGTTAATAAAGGTAGACTGTGTACGTTTGAGCTTCCTTAGAATAAAAAAAATAATAAAATAAAATTAAAAAAGTAATAATGCAAGAATCTAACGGGACACGGTAGAAGCAGAGGAAAGTTTTCTGTACCTTCTTATCTGCAGGTCATTAAGATGAAACAAAGTTATTCTGCACATACTTCCTGAGAAGTTTGACAGTTTGCTTAAAAATACCACTGACCTGCCCAGCTCGGTGCACGAACCCTACTCACATGCACACTGGTTGTCATCTCCAAGGTTTCAACATTTTGAGTCACTCAGATTATAAAGTTAATTCAAAAACAAAAATAGTCCTCCACAATTTCACCATTCAGTGGATATTTGGTGGTACTAATCTGTGGGCAGATGGATTTAACAGGTTATTAAAGCGTTTGAACATACTCACTCACCTAGTTCAGGTGCTGGTGCCCCGATGTGCCATCTCTTTTGCAGCTGTTTCATCTGGAAGTGTTCAGGAAGTTACGGTACCTACTGTCTGAAGTGAAAGAACATGAAAGACAATTGATACACTTCAAAGAGACTTCCTTCCTCATATATTAAAACAGTGCCTTGAAAAAGTATTCATTCCCGTGATGACTAGGATCTGGAGGAGGGACAAGAGAGAAGCCACATATAACTTCCAACAGTACACTTACAGCATTTATCAGACGGCCTTATCCAGAGTGACTTACAATCAGTAGTTACAGGGACAGTGTCTTGTTCAGGGACACAATGGTAGTAAGTGGGATTTGAACCCGGGTCTTCTGGTTCATAGGCGAGTGTGTTAACCACTAGGCTACTACCACCCTGTCACCCAACAGTACTCACAGTTTGCACACAGATACCACACACCTCTGTCTTGGTGATGGAGGACGACTCAGGATCCGGCTCAGGCGGGTTTATACTGGGAAGTAATCGGCCTTGATCACACGCACCTGTACCTGGAATCTAAGTGCAGTCTCCTCAGAAAAAACAGGTAACGCAATTCCCAAAAATTGGCAAGATGGCCGCTGCCAGCTGCTCAGTCATTGATTGCCCTAAATAGCAAACCGACTAGGCCGACTTTTCCTCCAGCTATCATCAAAGGACTCATCTTCTTTTCAACCCTTCTCCACCGTCTCATCATCTCGTCATTTCCTCATGAACATCAGCATCCATGCGGTGCTGAGTCTAAGGTCGTCAGTTCCCACCAACACGCGCTCTTTTTCCATTCTGCGTCATAACCTCTTCCAACACTACCAACTGTTGGACTTTTTTCTTTTCTTTGACAAATTGTCACCAGCCCTGCACTGACACCACTTGCAGGCTCACTGTACCCTGGAAGGGCGTCCCTCTCTGTATCACTCCTTCCCAACAATTCTTCCTTTTTCCGTGTGTGCAGATGTGTCAAGTGTGCGGATTATCAACTGTAGCTCCTGTCAAAGCACATTGAGACATACTGTATGTGATTATGGGCTATATACGACATAAATCATTTTGTTGTTCTAACAGGTCTTCTTCCAGGATTGCCCTTTAATTTGCTCCAGGAAAACAGGGAAACCGACATACATGACCCCACCAGGAGACGTGAGGCGAGCTTCGGGCATCCACACCTTCTGCACAAACGAAACAAGGTTAAAAGACGAATGACCAAACGAAGACAGTACACGTAACGAGATGTGCACACAATCAGGAGGACCGGGAAATGTCCGGATTGTGACAGGATATCTTCATCCCGCTCTTCCATAAAGACTCTGTCAGGCACAGGGTGAATGCCTCCCCCGTTGCTGTGTTATCCATGTAATATGAAAGGATGGAAATGGATTTATCAGTTCCACCTCAAATACTGCTCAGCAGGCTGTGGTATCTGAATTGCGCCTGTAGGGGGTTTAGTTCAGCAAAGTTTACAGCCAGGAAATCTGCTTCAGAAATGAAGCACGTTTTAAATCTGCATACGGTGGGGATCTCTCTGCCCGCTCAACATCCTGAACTATTAGAAATGGTATCGAGTGTTACCTGTCTGGCCCAAAATTTCATGTGGAAACTGTGCATTGGATGGATGAATGTCATTCTTTTACAAAAGCTCTGGGCCAATGAAAACACACTTGTTAAGGGTAAAAATATCAACTAATACCTTTTTGGCCCAAAACATTTTTCACTGTAAAACTGACCTGGGAACATTGCTCATGTGCACATAGATTTATGATAAATATGGACATTTCCATGTAAAAGAACTAGAATTGCAGCCTGCAGTGTTTCAGGTGGAACAGACAATTCGAATATGGAGCTTTGAATAAGGAGCTAACTTCAACGTCTTTGAGCACTCCAAATTCTGTCACACCCATATTTGGGGGGGTGTTCGCCCAGGGAACCACACGGGACAGGACCGCCCCTGATCATTGTTATGCTGCTTTTGTGTTGCTTTTCTGTTCTTTGAATTCTGCATGTTTTAGCCATCGGGCCATTTTCTTTTTGTTTACTACTTCACATGTCGAGCGTCTGATTAGCCTAGCGGTTAGGGGCAGTGGTGGCCTAGCGGTTAAGGAAGCGGGCCCGTAATCAGAAGGCTGCCGGTTCGAATCCGGATCCGCCAAGGTACCACTGAGGTGCCACTGAGCAAAGCACCGTCCCCACACACTGCTCCCCGGGCGCCTGTCATGGCTGCCCACTGCTCACTCAGGGTGATGGGTTAAATGCAGAGGACAAATTTCACTGTGTGCACCGTGTGCTGTGCTGCTGTGTATCACATGTGACAATCACTTCACTTTCTTCACTTAATCAGAAATCAGAAGGTTGCCGGTTCGAATCCTGATCCAAGCTCTGAGCAAAGCACCGTCCCCACACACTGCTCCCCGGGCGCCTGTCATGGCTGCCCACAGCTCACCAATGCAGAGGACACATTTCATTGTGTCACCGCGTGCTGTGGATTCACAATGACAATCACTTGACTTTTGTCATGTCTGAAGGTTTCAAAGTGCAAAGCAAACAATCTGAAAAAGTAACGGTTTATCATTATGGTGACTTTACAAGAAATGCTTTGCACCTTTAACGGAAGTGCTTTGTGAAACTCCCCGATCAGAACATCAGTGCAGATGTTTCCCATCTGCTCATCACCCCGTGTTACAGAAATGGTAATAACTCCTCCTACATTCAGTTTCTAAAGAAATGAAAGTGAAAGTGACATCCTTTGTTGCTCCAGTTCAGTGGGAGAGTGCCAGTCAGCTGTAGCAGCAAAATGGCAGATTCAAACACTCAGAATTTGTTTTCCTGTCTGATCTGTCTGGATCTACTGAAACATCCCATAGGACTTCCCTGTGGACACAGTTACTGCATGACCTGCATTACGAGATTCTGGGATGAAGAAGAGCAGAAGGGCGTCTGCAGCTGTCCACAGTGCAGGGAAACCTTCACACCGAGACCCGTTCTTCAAGAAAACCACATCATTGCAATGCTGGTGGAAAAAAGGAGGATGGCTGCTCCTCGTGCTCTCTGTTACGCTGGACCTGGAGATGTGGAGTGTGACGTCTGCACTGGGAGAAAAGTCAAAGCTGTCAAGTCCTGCCTGGTGTGCTGGTCTCTTACTGTGAGACTCACTTCAAACTTCATAATGAAGTAAATCCAGGAGGAAATCACACGGTGACTGATGCTACTGGAAGACTGCAGGAGAAGATCTGCTCTCAGCATCACAAGCTGCTGGAGGTCTTTTGTCGTACTGATCGGAAATTCATTTGCTTGATGTGTCTGGTGGATGATCACAAACATCATGATACAGTGACTGCTGCAGATGAGAGAGCGGAACAAGAACAAGATCAAGAGAGCACCTGTGGCTCTCACACGGACATCGACATCTACACCTCCTCTGTTCTGGATTACATTAACACCACCATAGACACTGTTACTACTCAGAAACAGATCACCACATACCCAAACTAGAAGCCTTGGATGAACAAGGAGGTGCGTCTCCTGCTGAAGGCACGCAATAATGCCTTCAGATCGGGTGATGCACAGGCCTACAGCATTTCCAGGGCAAACCTGAAGAGGGGCATCAAAAAGGCCAAGCACTGCTACAAACTAAAGCTAGAGTACTTCTCCAATGCTGATCCTCGACGCTTGTGGCAGGGCATTCAGGCCATTACAGACTATAAACGACTTTTAAGCTCGCTTTGAAAGAGACAACAAGCAACCTGCTGTCAAGATCCCCTCATCTACCGACCACTCGCCCATCACATTCACCTCCTCAGATGTTTGCACTGCACTGAGTCGGATCAACGCGCGCAGGGCTGCCGGACCAGACGGCATCCCGGGGCGCGTACTTAGAGCATGTGCAGAGCAGCTCGCTGGCGTATTCACGGACATGTCCCTCGCCCAAGCAGCTGTTCCTACATGCCTCAAATCCACCTCCATTGTGCCAGTGTCGAAACATTCTAGCCCAACATGCCTGAATGACTACCGCCCTGTAGCACTCACACCCATAATCATGAAGTGCTTCGAGCGGTTAGTCCTGGCACATCTGAGGGACTTTCTCCCACCAACTCTGGACCCACACCAGTTTGCGTACTGTAGCGATAGGAGCACAGAGGATGCAGTCTCCATAGCGCTGCACTCTGTACTCACACACATGGACAAGCAAAACACCCATGCACGGATGCTGTTTGTTGATTTCAGCTCAGCATTTAACACTGTCATCCCCTCTAAGTTAATCTCTAAACTTAGAGCCCTGGACCTCAACACCTCACTTTGCAACTGGATTATGGACTTTCTGACCAGCAGACCACAGCATGTAAGGTCAGGCCACATCCACTCCACTACTGTCATGCTCAGCACTGGTGTACCACAGGGCTGTGTGCTGAGCCCCTTCCTCTACTCCCTCTTCACCCACGACTGCCGACCTATGCATGGATCAAACTCCGTTATTAAGTTTGCAGATGACACCACGGTGATAGGTCTCATCGACAACAACGATGAGACTGCCTACAGGGAGGAGGTCCAGCATCTGGCCACTTGGTGCACAGAAAATAATCTTCTCCTAAACACCACTAAGACCAAGGAGCTCATTGTGGACTTCAGGAGGGAGAGAAGAGGCTCGCATGATCCCATCCACATCAATGGGATGACTGTGGAGCCTGTTACATCCTTCAAGTTCCTGGGGACCCACATCTCAGAGGACCTGTCCTGGAGCATTAACACCTCCAGCCTGGTCAAGAAGGCTCACCAGCGCCTCTTCTTCTTGAGAACATTAAATAAGAACCAGCTACCCACTACCATCCTGTTGAACTTCTACCGCTCTACAATAGAGAGCATCCTAACCAGCTGTCTCACAGTGTGGTATGGAAGCTGCACTGTTGCTGAGCGTAAGGCGATGCAGCGGGTGGTGAAAACTGCCCAGCGCATCACAGGGACTCCACTTCCATCCATTGAGGAAATCCAGAGGAAGCACTGCCTGCATCGCGCTCGCAGTATTCTTAAGGACTCCTCCCACCCGGCCCACGAACTGTTCTCTCTCCTGCCTTCGGGCAGACGCTTCAGGCTACCACGGACAAGAACCATCAGACTTAGGAACAGCTTTTTTCCCAGAGCTGTTTCCTTGCTGAACTCCTCTGCCCCCCCCATACACTCCTGATAATCACTGCACTGTACTACTCCTGCACATATCACTTTATGTATATATATTACTTATTTGAACTGTATCCTGCACTTGCTGCTTATTGCACTTCTGGTTAGACCTAAACTACATTTCGTTGCCCTGTACTTGTACATGTGTAATGACAATAAAGTTGAATCTAATCATCTAATCTAATAAGTGTTTTAAAGGTATTATCTAATGATTTGTTTTATTCTAATGAACTCTAGACAGAACTGGCAAATATCCAGAGGAAATCTCGAAAGAGAATCCAGGAAACTGAAATGAAAGTGCAATTTCTGAAAAAAGCTGGACAAAAACTGAAGGTGAGTTCGAGTTATATCTGCAGATGGAGAGAAATTTCACGACTTCCAATGGACCCCGTCCTCTCCCTGTGTCTCCTAACAGCGCTCTGCACAGGCAGCAGTGATGGACAGTGAGAAGATCTTCACTCAGATGATCCACTCCATTAAGAGGAGACACTCTGAGGTGAGTGAGCTGATCCGAGATCAGGAGAAGGCTGAACTTAGTCGGGTTGAAGAATTCCAGGGCCAACTGGAGCAGGAGATCACTGATCTAAGGAGGAGAGACGCTGAGCTGGAGCAGCTTTCAAACACAGAGGATCACATCCATTTCCTCCAGGTAACATGACTGCTGTCTGAACATCTACAGAAGGGGGCGTCCCTCACAAACTTCTCTGCTATGGAGCTGCTCTTCACTTCTCAGCAGTGAAGTGTGTTTAAAGTCTCACTCCATTTCTGTCTCTCTCTGTAGAGTTTCCCGTCTCTCTGCGCCCCTCTTGGACTATCAGATTTATGCAACATCAATGTCAACCAGAGATTCTCTTTCAGTCACGTAAATGCATCGTTCTCTGACCTGAAAGACAAGCTGGAAGATTTCTGCATGCAGGAAGGACAAAGAATTACTACGATAGGTTGTAAAACTCACTAACTCAATACTAATACTAATCAGTTTGCTGTGATGGAAGCCTTGTAACAACTCAATATCACTGTTTTACCAGTGAAAGACATGCGACTCCTTCAGCCTGTGACCAGAGAAGAGTTGTTCAAGTGTAAGTCCCAGCCTCTCTCAATTCCGGTCTAGGAGGTTGAGTTTTGCAAGTCAAGTTAAACGGAAATACTATGAATCAGATTTGGAGATCCATGGGCAGATTATCCTCCTGAGACCCGAACTTCTGTTTGGAGTGGGTTTTTAATGTCCCTTAACCGTTTGGGATAAGGGGAATATCACAAACATCGAAACACATAAATCTACATAGACTTTTAAGTGAAACTTCACAAGTTTCAACCTGAATATTAATGAGCATTAGTACATTGTCTACATAGAACAATGTTGCTGATGTTGCAGCCATCTTGTTTTCTTTGTTTTGTGTACAGTACTTCTCTGACCACTAGAGGGCAAAGGTCCCTAAATTAGGACAACAGGATAAAATATTATGGTAAAGGGATTCCAAATGTAATGTCCCCCATATGAGGACGCAGGGTCTCACGAGGCTAATTTGCCATGAACTTGCCCATTTTTTTAACTCATTCACTAACTTTTGTTCATCAGATTATTGTCGGTTCACAATGGATCCGAAAACAGCTCATGGAAACATTCGTCTCTCCGAGGACAACAGAACATTGACATGCACCTTTGAGACCAACACATATCGAGATCTTCCCAGCAGATTCGATAATACGTTTCAGGTTCTGTGTAAACAGGCTGTGACTAGGCGCTCTTACTGGGAGGTTCAGTGTAGTCGATACCGGGTTTCCATAGCAGTCTCATATAAAGACATCAGCAGGAAGGGAAAGGGAAACGAATGCAGGTTCGGATTTAATGACAAATCCTGGAAATTGTCTCTCCATACATCCAGCAGCTCATTCAGACATAACAACTCTGAGACAAAACTCCCTCCAGTCTCCAGCTCCTCCAGAATAGGAGTGTATGTGGACCACAGTGCAGGAACTCTGTCCTTCTACAGCGTCTCTGACACAATGACCCTCCTGTACAGAGTCCAGACCACCTTCACCCAGCCCCTGTATCCTGGGTTTGGAATTAATAATGGATCAACGGTGGAGCTGTGTGACATATAGGGCTGGTTTTAAATATGCTCGATCACACATGGAACAGAAGTTCCTCACACAGGGACATGATTTGGTAGTGACAGGGAGAGCAACTCAGGGGTTAAGTGTCTTGCTCAGGGACACAATGGTTTGTGAGTACTGGTTCATAGGCGATTGTCTTGACTAGGCTACCACAACCCTATATGAGCAATGGCATGGAGTTTAGTACAAATATGATAAATAAATTGAATATATTGCATATTTGAAATATGATAATTGTCACTCACAGCTACATTACATGTGGCTGCTGTTCATAATATTTTTAATCATGTTATGATATGTATGTAAATTTTTTTTACGTAACTTGAAACATACTATATTCTCTGCCACTTAAAATCTGAAAATGTGCTATACAAATAAGCTTCCCTTTTAACTAGACTTTAGTTTTTTTTCGCCTTGAAGGGTGTGGTTGCTTGTTAGATGAGGATAAAAAATTAATAACGCTGTACACGTTAGACTAGAAACTGATCCCCTGACCATGAGCTCTTCACTGCACACACAACGCAGAAAGGACGTATATACCAAGACCGTCCGCTGGAAAAGACACACCCTGAGCATGCCAGGTCTAGCCATGCATCACAGGCTAAGCAAGTTCTTGGATTACAGATTTTTTGGGGGAAACCCAAAATGTTTCACCCTCAGGACAAATGACAATGAGACCTTCCTGCGTTCACTGTGCTGGACAGCTCTGGAGGGCTGTCTCCTTTCTCCACTTTCTTAAGCATCACACATCTGAAATACTGACAAACATTAAAGGTTGTTCAATAACAGTACGAATATATTAAATGTGTCAAAATTGGCACCCCTACTCAAGAGTGCTGATCTTTCCTAACTTTTCTATGGTTTTATAGGAAAGTTACATATCATTGGGTCTGTCAGGAAGACAGACCATTTATTATTGTGCTGAGAATGGCAAAAATGAACATTAAAGAATGTTAAAGACCGCCACGCGAAGACCGTCAAACGTAAAGAAACAACGGAGTGGTCAGGCCGAAGGCCTGACCACTCCGCACACGATGATATATTTTTTGTTTTGGTAGGTCGTACGGCCCGGCCACAAATCGGGTTAAAACGTGTAAAAAGTACCGTTTACCATCGTGCCGGGAACGCGTTTTTGGCTCCCTGAGGCTAACCGTTGAAGCTAGCGACCCGAAAATCGAGGCGAGGCCGAAGGCCTCGCCGAGTCTTACGATCCGACGTATGGGACGAGTCGGTGGCACCAACGGGGGTTTGGAAAACCCGGGAAAAGCCGGAAAACCGGGAAAAAGGCAATAAAAGGACACGTCTTACGTCCAAGGCCGCCACGATAAGACCGTGAAACGCACAGAAACAACGGAGTGGTCAGGCCGAAGGCCTGACCACTCCGCACACGATGATATATTTTTTGTTTTGGTAGGTCGCACGGCCCGCCCACAAATCGGCTTCAAAGCGTAAAAAGTACGGTTTACTGTTGCGCAGAGGAAGAGGTTTTCAGCTCCCTGTGACCAGCCGTAAAAGCTAGAGACACGGGAGTCGAGGCGAGGCCGAAGGCCTCGCCGAGCCACACGATCTGACATATTGGATGTGTTGCTACCGCCAACAGTGGTCAGGAAAACATGGGAAATAGGGAAGAAGGCCAAAAAGGCCATGTCTCGCATTTGTGGCTGCCACGTTAAGGCCGTGAGACGCACAAAAAAAACTGAGAGGTCAGGCCGAAGGCCTGACCTCTCCACACACAATGACGTATTGGTTGCTTCTTTGGGGATTACAGGAGGGCCACAAATCACGTCCAAAACATTAAAAGTGTGAAAAAATCTGGTTTCCAAGAATTTGCGATGAAACGCTTCACAGCACACACACGACTCTCATATCAAATCGTGCGGCTTGTCGTTACGCACGGTTTGACGTATGGCTCGGCTCGGCCGGATTTACGGTCCGCGCGCAATTAGCCAAAAAGCGTTTTCAGAACGCGTTTATTATTCTAGCCCAAAATTGGACTTTTTTAGAGTTTGTGTCCAGACGGTTTGACATACAAAGAAGATATTGATGTCGTTTCGTAGATCTCGCCAAGGCCGACGATTTGACGTATGGTTTACCTTTGTCGGACTTACGGATCATGCACAAATTTGGGAAAACAAAAAAGTGTAAATGGGCGAAAAAAAAAATATTTATTTATTATTATTTATTTCAGCCTTTTTTCGGCAATTAATGCGGGTCGTACCGAAGCACGCACACCCACGTGCTATATATCAAAAATTAGAACTTTGTTGTGTGAGGTGTGCTATTACTTTTATAAGCGATCGGACTGGGCCTGGCCGAGCTATTAACGCTGAAACAGGGTCATTTCCCATTGGAATGTATTGATCGCTAATTTTAGCATTGGTAGCATTTGTAAAATAAAACTTCTTTGAAGTGATACTGCAGTACCACTGTAAAGAATTCCCATTTTACAAATAACATGCCCGCAGCTGTGACCAATGCCCGGACAGACCCAGGCATTGGGATGCCTGGGGATTTTTGTTTCTAGTTATTATTAATACTACTACTACTTAATAGCTTTGCTACGCAAGTAAATAAACATGGGCTCGTTCTTTTCATATTAAGACACATTAATACCAACTAGTTTTAACACACATTCTTTATTTTATATCCTACTTTTTGGCGCCCCCTGGATGGGTGGAGCCCTTTAGCATTTGCCTATTTTGCCTAAAACACTGTCTCTGAAGAGCTGAAGGTCAAATGTGCATTTAAAATGTCTTTCAAAGAATCTGTGCGTTCAAGAAATATTCATCCAAGAAACGATGTGTTCAAATGTTCCGCCAAGAAAAACAATTGTCTAATTGTTTCTGCGCAGCTTAACATTTAATGCTTTGTTGTCCATCACCTGCTTCAGGTGGATGGACTGGCAGGATCTTGGTCATCGTGGCCTGGCACTTCCACATTGTCGTTTGTCCACGTTCTGGACCCAGTAGTGCACATTTTCTGTCTGAGACGTTCATATAACTGTTAAAAAAATTCATGAAGTCCTTCAAGCGCTATCCTTGGACTACAGTAGTAATACGGCGCCTCAGCCGGTCCGTCCTCCTCCAAAACTCCTCTGATTATCTGGACAAAATTTTTCATTGCCTGAGTCATTTAAAAAAAAATTATGATTCAGCATGAAGCCCCCCAGACCGCTTAAATGGTTCAGCGTAGCAACTCCATCCTAAAGAATTTATTCACAAGAATTTGGTTAGGGTGCTTATCGAGGTGGTGAATAGTTCTTTGGATCTTGATATTTTTCCAAGGAAATGAGATTCATGTGATTGTGTCAGCAGTTAAGACCACCCACCATTTCATCAGGATCATGGCCAAGCGTTGTAGGGAGGTCATACAGGCACGTGGAGGCCACACACACTACTGAGCCTCCTTTTCTCTTGTTTTAAGGACATTACATTAGAAATGGATCAGCCTGCAGTGTGGTTTTTCACTTTGAGTGTGACTCCAAATCCAAACCTCCATTGGTTGATACATTTGATTTCCATCAATACTTTTTGTGTGAATATTTCATTCATTCAGATCAACAATGTCTTATCTTTGTGTTCCCTTTCTTTTTTGTATGTATTGCCTAAAAAATGTAAATCAAGAAATTATAAAGAAAAATAAAGAAAAAATGAATGAGGAAAAAATAAAGAAAAAAGTCTCCTACGTCATTCTAATGCAGGTCTTGGTGACAATTTGCTGCGTCTCTGAACCGCTTCAGGAAATTGCTTAGGATTCTTCGTGTTCATGTTAAATCAAAAATTACAGATGAGATTATATTGCAGGATGATCCATCTATATAGATGCTGCTGGGACTCGAACCCAGGAGATCCTGTAATGTAGACAACCGTTTTGTTTGTGGTGTGAGCAGAATCATCAAAAAAACAAATGAGATAATACAGTGAATAATCTAGCGCTGCTGCGAGATGACCGCAGTGCCGTCCTACTTTGCCATTCTTATTATGGATAGTCATAACAGACAACCAGCCAATAGGATGCAAATGACTAAAGGCAGCCAATAGGATTTGAGTTTTTGCTCTAGTTCTTTCTCAGAGGGCAAGAATCTCATTCCCAATGAGACTTTATCAAATGTGTGCTATAACAGTAATAACTTAAATTGTAGGGTTTTATTTGCAAATATTGTAAATTTAACATTAGCTTTGTATCAGTTGTATTTAATTTAAAAACCTACTCCAACTTAATAATCAATCATAAGTAATTTTTTGGTTATTATAATTAGTTATTATATATTTTTTTTATTTGTTTGTCAAAGTGTGTTTAATTATTACTTCCCAGAACCACTGTTACATTTCAAATTCTCAGAACCGACATAGTAAAGTCTTATGGCACAGCTGTTTAAACTCAATTTAAACTCATAATGAAATGTTAAGAATAAAAGCAATGTTCAATAATAAACTTTATTTACATTTTCAGAAATTATCAGACAATCTTACAACCGGTAGTTACAGGGACAGTCCCCCCCAGGAGACACTCAGGGTTACCTGTCTTGCTCAGGGACACAATGGTAGTAAGTGGGATTTCATAGGAGAGTGTGTTACCCACGAGGCTACTATCAACTATCGAGAAAGAATAGAGGACACTTTCAACAAACTGTAAATTGCTCTTTGTTGCTTTAAGTACACATTACTACCGAAGTCTAGAGAACATATAAACATTTAAAACAATAATCACCTATTCGAATGTATACGTATACATATTATTATTATTTCCATGGGTTACTCAATTTTAAAATATGTCATGATGAGGTCTGAAAGTATGATGAATTTACATGGAATTACACGAATAACACTCTGGCACTGGGGGACTCCTGGTTAAATTCTGCTGGTGGCAGGGCAGTGACCGTAAGCTTAACCCCCTCACCTCCTGTGGTAAGATGCTGCCACAGGTTCTCCTGGAGCCTCCCCTCACTCAAGGTGCTCAATATACCTTGCGGAAATAAAATTACAATTTTAATTAAAATTAATTAAAAATGTAAAATTTCCATTCGATCAGAGCAAAGTTGATTCCTCCAAAATGGACTGTTAGTCCTGACAAAGGTAAATTCTTTGTACTGGAGACCGCGTCTGCTGACCGGGGAAAAAAATAGTCGAAACAGCGCCAACTCTCGTAGTGGCCGGAAATATATTACATCCGTACTGTTAAAAACTACCGCTGACATGAATGGGAAAAGTTAAGGGGAGTTAAGCTTTTTTTAGTTCATTCTCTAAATAGATAATAAATAAATAAAACAAGACGTGTCAAACACATATAAAAGCAACGTTGATAAAATCTTGCCCCTATTTATAAAAGCATAAAATACAGCGCGTTATTTCGCCGCGTTTCCGTAGTGTAGTGGTTATCACGTTCGCCTCACACGCGAAAGGTCCCCGGTTCGAAACCGGGCGGAAACACTTTTTTTATTTTCTTTTTAGTTCATTCTCTAAAAACAATAAAAAATAAAAACAAGACGTGTCAAGCACATTTAAAAGAAACAGTCGTAGAATATTGGCCGTATTTATAAATTCATAAAATAAAGCGCATTATTCTGTTTCGTTTCCGTAGTGTAGTGGTTATCACGTTCGCCTAACACGCGAAAGGTCCTCGGTTCGAAACCGGGCGGAAACATTTATTTTTTTTAGTCATACTCTATACAAGCCGTGTCAAACGCATTTAAAAGCAACATTCATAAAATATTGGACAGTTCTGCCACGTTTCCGTAGTGTAGTGGTTATCACGTACGCAGGGCTGAGGAGAGTGAGGGGAGGCTCCAGGAGACTCAGAACCTGTGGCAGCATCTTACTACAGGAGGTGAGATGGTCAAGGTTACTGTCAGAACCCTGCCACCAACAGAATTTAACCCTCCCACCAGGAGTCCCCCGGTGCCAGAATCATCTCTGACAAGGGACAATGTAGAAAGGATGGTGAAGGAAATTGTGGAGAGGCAGCAGGCACTACAACAGCAACAAAAAAAAAAGACCACAAGAAATTGTCTTGCATGTGACCCCAGGATGAGCTTCTAGGACTTTGCTGCTACTCCTTTCTTCCAACAGGAACTAGAGAGGTCAACAGTATCCCACTGGACGTCTATGTAGATTCTGCCACTTACCACTGAAGCAGGGCCCTAACAGCCTCCATATTCATACTGGTTTTGCTGGTGTTGCAGGAAAAGTGCATTTACTGTCCTGCAAAAGTCTACTCTTTGTACCATGTAGAGGCAGAGATGACCTGGGAGGAGTTTCAAAAGTCTCCCTTTTATGAGACAGAAAACCGCGTTGGTCAGAAGAGAGAAAAAAAGTAGCACTACTTCAGCTAGAGTGTAATTCCATGTAAATTCATCAATTCATTAATGACATGTTTTATCAACCTTTCATGCATATTTTGTGATTTGAGTAACTAATGGAAAATAAATATATGCATACATATACAGTTGAATTGGTAACTATTGTTTTAAATGTTTATATCTTCCCTAAACTTCTGGATAGTAATAATAAATATTTTTTCCAAATAATAATGTGTACTTAAATAAAGTAAATAGATATTTATAGTTTGTTTAAACTGTATAATTGATACAATGTTTATAAATGAAGTTTTTTTTTTTTATCATTTTACATTTACATTTACGGCATTTGGCAGACGCCCTTATCCAGAGCGACTTACAACGTGCTTAAGTTACCATCGATGAAGAGATCAATTCCGGTTCACAAGGACCCCAACTATGAATACATCTATTTTATTCACTCTGTTGTCTGCGAGTTGCGAGTTGTCTAGGTAAATAGCAAGATCCTGATGTGGTGAAGGTGGGATTGAGTTGGAGGTGATGGACTGCCATCCAAGATGAGATGTTGGTTAGACATGCAGAGATTTTGGAAGCAGCATGTGGGTCAGAGGGAGGAAAGGAGAAGAGGAGTTGTGTGTCGTCAGCATAGCAGTGGTAAGATAGTCCATGTAAGGAAATGACCTCACCAAGTGATCTCGTGTAGAGGGAGAAAAGGAGAGGACCTAGCACCGAGCCTTGAGGGACACCAGCGGAGAGTCTATGTGAGGTAGAGGTGGATCCTTTCCAAGTCACTTGGTAAGATCGCTCATCAAGGTAGGAAGCAAACCACTGCCATGCTGAGCCCCGAATTCCAAGCCTCTTCAGGATTGACAAGAGAGTCTTGTGGTTAACGGTGTCAAATGCTGCAGATAGGTCAAGGAGAATAAGAACCGATGACAGTTTTGCCAATCTGGCTGCATGTAGCTGCTCGGTAACTGCCAAAAGGGCAGTCTTGGTGGAATGAGCTGTTCTGAAGCCAGACTGGTTAGGATCCAGGAGGTTGTTCTGTGATAGATGGAGTGATAGCTGGTTGTAGACACAGCGCTCAAGGATTTTGGATAGAAATGAGAGGAGGGAAACTGGTCTGTAATTGTTAATGTCTGTAGGATCAGCAGTGGGTTTCTTTAGGATTGGAAGAACCCTGGCGGTTTTAAAGGCGGATGGTACATGGCCAGATGAGATTGAGCTGTTTATGATATAAGAAATGAAAGGGATGAGGTCAGGGGAGATGGTTTAAACATTGCAGAAGGTATTGGATCTAGTGGACAGGTGGTTGGGTTGCCTGTAGATATTATCTGAATGATTTCATCAGATGTGATCTTAGAAAATTGAGTAGTTTAGAGTAGTTGTAGGATTTTCAGAAGAAAGAGTAGGATTAGTGGTGGAGAATGTCTCACAGATTTTTTCAATCTTCCCTGTGAACAAGTTGGCAAAATCATCAGCTGTTAAGGAAGTTGGGGCAGGGGGAGTCGGGGGGTTGAGTAGGGATAAGAAGATGTTGTGGAGTTTTTGAGGGTTGTGGGCAGAGGTTTCTAGTTTTGCTTTGTAAAAAGCAGTTTTAGCAGCAGTGAGGTTAGTGGAAAATTTGCGCAGAAGATTCTGGTAATACAGTAGGTCTGAGTTAAGTTGAGATTTCTTGTATTTTCTCTCCGCTGCTCGAAGTACTCTTCGATTGCTGCGCAATGTATCAGAGAGCCAGGGTGCAGGGGGAAAAGTCATTTTGGGTTTTGTTGATAGAGGACAGAGTTGATCAATGGAAAGGGAAAGTGAGGTGAGGAGAAAGTTAGTAGTGGTCTCTAGTGGTAAGGAGAAGAATGAGTCAGAGGTTGGGAGATGTGAAAGAATACAGGAAGATACAGATGAAGGTGAGACAGTGTGAAGGTTGTGTCTAATGAAGGATGGATGGGGGACAGTTGTGGATCCTGTAGGTACAGTGAGTGTGAAGGTCAGGAAGTGGTGGTCAGAGATGTGAAGGGGAGTGGAAGAAAGGTCAGAAGTTGGAGAAGGACGACTGAAGACCAGGTCTAGGACATTCCCTCCTTTGTGTGTGGGTGAGATGTTGCTGTTGGTCAAGGAAAAAGAGTGGAGAAGAGGAAGAAGGCAGGATGATTGGAGCTGGGCTGATGGAAGGTTGAAGTCACCAAGGAGAGTTAGGGGGGTTTCTAAAGAGAAAATGCTGAGGAGAGTGTCCAATTCATCTATAAAGGTCCCAAGTGGCCCTGGAGGGCGATATAAGACTATGAGAATGATGTTCACAGGAGAAGAAACTAGTGCTGCACGATTAATCTAATCGCAATCGCGATGTCAGTCTGTGCGATTACATGAACGCGAAAAGCTGCGATTTAAATGATTAGTACATGGATTGGATCGGCAACATATCCGATCCATTCTCTTAAAGTTTGCACGCTGACTGAAGTCTCACTTCAGTCGGATGTGACTTATATAGTCACATGACTTTCGATTCGGAGACATATGGATAGACACCGCATGACGCGCTGCATCGTACGTCAACGTCGCCGCTATATTGTAAGAGGCTCTGCTGTGGCGTGAAGCATATACATGTCTATGGAGAGAAGTGCATAAAAATGCCTCCCTCTTGTGCTGCTTGGGGCTGTACAAACCGCTGTACGCTCCAAACCAGATCCCGGGGATTACATTTCATAGGTAAGGCTGGACAATTGTTTTTAATATATTTGCCCATTATAAAAATCCCGTTTTATAAGTCTTAACCTTAGCTAAGCTAGGCTAAGCTAGCGAAGCTATGCATTCCTGTGTTCAAGTCAGCCTCCAAACAACGTTTTGGCTAAACGTAGGCATTAACTATTTAGACTGTTCTTAGCTGTTAACTTTTCTCAAACTTTGAAGGTTTCCTAAAGAAATTCACCTCAGTTTACAAATATTAACCTTAGCTAAGCTAGCAAAGCTATGCATCCCTGTGTTCAATTCAGCCTCCAAACAACGTTTTTGTTAAACGTAAGAACTATAATACGGGATTTTATAATGGCCAAATATAATCAAAACAGTTGTTTAGCCTTACCAGGGTTTGTCGTTCGACAGTAATGTAAAAGAGTTTTTTGTGATTTTTTTAATTTTGTAGAATATTGTATTTTGAAAGCACTGGGCATTTCAGGTTGTTATAAGTAGTTTGTATGTTTCACTTTGAAATTAAACATTTCACTGATATACAAGCAAGTGTCCTTTATCATATCGCAATCGCATATCGCAATATTGATCTCAATAATCGCAATAGGTATTTTTCCCCAAATCGTGCAGCCCTAGAAGAAACTGAGACTGCATGGAATTCGAAAGAAGAGATGTTAAGATGTGTCAGAGGCATTGGTGTGAAGGACCAATTTCTTGACATTAAAAGGCCAGTACCCCCTCCTCTCCCAGTTTTTCTAGGAGTGTGGGAGAACGTGTTCTGTCCAGGTCTCTGTTAGTGCCAGGAATTTTAGGGAGTGGAGAGTAGTGAGACCAGAGATAAAGTCACCTTTTTTAACAGCAGATTGACAGTTCCAGAGCCCACCTACCACACTTGTTTCAGAAGTAGATGACAGGGTGGGGTAGGTGAGGTTGTTTGTAACAGAGCCTCTGCAGCGTGAGTATGTTTGTCAAACGCTGCTTTCATACTTAACATTTCATTACGCAGTTTAAATTGAATGAGCTTGTAATATGTCGGTTCTGTGAATTTGAAATGTAACAATTGTTCTGGGAAGCAATAATTAAACACACTTTGACAAACAATACAAAATATATAATAACTTATTATAGTAAAATAATTACTTATGGTTGATGTTATATTTTATTTATATATTAGATCATTTTTATATTTTATATCTAATGTTATATTTACAATATTTGTAAATATTTGTAAAACTCCACAGTCACCGGACCTGAACCCAGTCCAGATGGTTTGGGGTGAGCTGGACCAACAAGTGCTAAACATCTCTGGGAACTCCTTCAAGACTGGAAGCATTTCAGGTGACGACCTCTTGAAGCTCATCGAGAGAATGCCAAGAGTGTGCAAAGCAGTAACCAGAGCAAAGAAACTAGAATATAAAACATGTTTTCAGCTATTTCACCTTTTTTTTTTTTGTTAAGTACATAACTTGCACGTTTCTACAAGCGCCCATATTGAATCAAAATGTATATTTAAAACTGTTTCCGCCCGGTTTCGAACCGAGGACCTTTCGCGTGTTAGGCGAACGTGATAACCACTACACTACGGAAACGCTGCGTTTAGGAACGGTTGACACGTCTTGTTTTATTAAATTTTTTAGAGAATGCACTAAAAGAAAAAGGTTTTCCGTCCGGTTTCGAACCGGAGACCTCTTCGCGCCCCGACTGTTAAGCTTAACTCTCCTTAACTTTTCCCATTCATGTCAGCGGTAGTGCTTAACAGTACGGATGTAATATATTTCCGGCCACTACGAGTGTTGGCGCTGTTTCGACTATTTTTTTTTCCCGGTCAGCAGACGCTCTCCGCCACTTGTCTGCAGTACAAAGAATGTACATTTGTCCTGACTAACAGTCCATTTTGGAGGAATCAACTTTGCTCTGATCAATTCAAATTCAAAATTTTAGTCATGCGGGAGACCAGAGTTCGAATCCCCGACGATCGAGGTTTTATTGCCACGCTGCGGTTACAACGTTCGACTGGATGCGCATGTTTAATGGACGAATTTCTCGGCTGCATTGGCACGCTGTTTTCTGGTCTGATGTCTATAAAATTATAAAGGTTACAATAAACTGAAATAATAAAGTGTCTCCCCGTCGGGGAATCGAACCCCGGTCTCCCGCGTGACAGGCGGGGATACTCACCACTATACTAACGAGGAGTTGTACTACACAGCTACGGTGTTATTACTAATAGTCTACGTATTAGACTGGCCATTGGTAACACTATTTTCAATGCATGAAGTAACCTCCCGACCAGTTCATAAATTTATCATAATAAATGAGGGTCGGTTTAATAAAGATTAATAAACTCCCGTGAAGGCGGAGCGGCCCGCGTCGCAAATAGCGCCTCTTCAGGCGACCGGAGGGACTGCAGGATCAAGGCCACGCCCCCCACAACCTGGACTTCACCATGACGTCATCAAATAACCATGGAACTCATCTTTTTTTTTTATTTTAGAACGCAATAGAACTTTTAACATGTACTTTTCCACACTAAATGCCAGGATAAACGGATTAAAACGAGTGATATTAAGAAATTAAAACAAAGGTTGTATAAAAAGGAAACGCTGCATTTCTGCTGCTCGGTTCCGTGTCTTTTCTCCGACTGAAACCGCGTGGACGGAAATTGGAAGCAAAGGATTTTTATTGGAATGGCTCGGACGATCACATTTATTTTATTAAAAAGCCAAACGACAATTAAACTCGAATCAAATCTGTACCTTGTGTAAAGTCAGTGTCCATCCTGTTCCCGTGTCTTGGGGACACTTTTGCTTGCATATAAAATTAATCACATAAATTAAGAACAAAACAAAAAAAAAAGAAGGAAAAACGCAATATAGAGAACGACGTGGGGATTTATCCACGACCGTCCAACCCTGTCTGGTGGCACCAGACCTCGTTTCTTCTTGCCTTTGGCAGGCTTGGCAAGGAGGGCGGGGTCTATCTGACTGGGGTCGAGTCCCCCCACACTTCATCCCTCGCTCCATCAGCTCCTTCTTCAGACGCTTCTTCAGGCCTGGATCAAGCGCCTGCAGATCCACTGAGAAGGAACCAGGAGAAGGAACCAGGAAGGAACTAGTAACGATTTCCTGAACAAAACACGTCGAATTAAACCATGATTACGATTTAAGGAAGGACCGTGGTGTTCAAAAGCTAAAATTCCACATAAAATGGACCGTAAAGGACCACAATTGTCATTGTTAATTATCAAGTTAATTCAGCTAGATTTCCCCCCCCCCCTAAATAACATGATTTCAGCATGTAAGAATAACTTTATAATAACCAAATTAATGCCAAATCATGTTTGATCAACATAATAAAACCATTATCTAGCTGAATTACCTTGATATGTACGGTTTGAAATAATGCAAATGAATTATGACGACGTTCAAGTGAATCGTGTTTACTGGCTTGGTCAACATCTGCTTCCAGCGTACAGAGCAGGGCTCACCAACCCTGGTCCTGCACAGCTTAGATATTTCGTCCGGTTGCATGCGAGGAGCCTCGTCCAGTAACGTTAATTAATGCATTGGTTCCTCGCTTCGTTGCTCCTCTCAGGTGAGATACTTCTTGAAGTGGAGCTGGACGAGCTGGGTCCTTTTTGGGGGGCTGCTGTTGAAGGTCCCCCTGACCTGCAAGAGGTAGCAGAAGTGGATGGGGAGTCCCACTTTCTCCAGGCCCCCAAAACCCATCCTGAGATTTAAAAAAAAATAATAATAATCAATAAATGAAAATGGTCTTGATGACGTGTCTGAAATCAACATCTGAAATGACCCACCAGTAACATTTCTTCTTCCCAGACTTGTGTTCAGTGAAGAGCTGGTGTTCTTCTTCTTAGTCAGGTGTTTAATATACCTTGCAGAGCTTCCCATGGTTTCATCTTGATCAGAGCAGAGCTGATGCCTCCAAAATGGACCGTCAGTCCTGACAAATGTCAATTGTTTGTGCTGCAGACGGTTGCGAGAAAAAGTGTAAACAGCGCCAAACCTCGTAGTGGCCGGAAATATATTACACCCGCACTGTTAAGCACTACCGCTGAAAATGAATGGGGAAAGTTAACGTTGCACGGCCCGGGCGCGACAGACCGGGGTTCGATTCCCCGACGGGTATTAAGTTGGTCATTTGATGAAATATTACTGGTCCTGTGTGACGTAACAGTAAAATGAGGTTCGAGGTGTTACCTTGTGGTGGTTGGTCCTATATTATCTTTATTAAGCGCCTCGTTTTAATTATTAATGAATGCATTGGTAACGGCCAGACTAGTAGTAGTAACTCAGACTAGTAGGAGTAACTCCGGAGTAGCAGCAGCGCATCTCCTCGTCAGTGTAGTGGTGAGTATCCCCGCCTGTCACACCACCGGGGAAGTGTTAGAATAACTTATAAAAGTTAAAGCAGGGTTTAAAGAATTCTCAGTAAATGAGTCTAATGCTGAATGTAAGTGAACCCGCTGCTCAGAGACTCGGTATCTCTGAGAGTTGAAATGTCGTGTTTTGAACCTCTTCAGGAATTGTCTTAGGCTAATTCATGTTAGGCCATTCCTAGCTAGCAAAGCTGCTCCAAGTGTAGTCTAGGGTGGTAGTAGCCTAGCGGGTAAAACACTCACCTGTGAACCAGAAGACCCAGGTTCAAACCCCACTTACTACCATCGTGTCCCTGAGCAAGACACTTAACCCTGAGTGTCTCCAGGGGGGGACTGTCCCTGTAACTACTGACTGTAAGTCGCTCTGGATAAGGGCTGCCTGTGGCCGGTGGCTGCCTGGGAGAACGGGCGGAGGCGCTTGAATATTCTTGAACCAACATATCTGGGATAATAGTGCTAACTTATTTATATATCAAGGAAAAGTTTTAAAAAGAAAGATAATTAAAATTCATCCAAATAAAATGGAAAAAAACTAAAGCAAAAAAGTTCATTTTAACTTTTATGTCTAATTTAAAACTTTCATTCGAAAACTGAAAACATTTCTGAAAGAAATTCACCACCGGTTCAAGAACTTAACTACAAAACTCACGAAAAAGTTTAAAAGAAGGAGATCCTTGGATGAAAACGTGGCTATCAGACCTGAATTAGCAGCAGGAGGGATACACAACAAAACACGGATACTCAACACTTGTTGATGACGAATCACAATGTGCAAAAATACAGGCAACGATACAGTCGGTGGACCATGCTCGGTAGAGTCAAGTAATTGCGCCGTCTAGCTTCGTCAGTAGAACGGTAAGTCTGAACAGACTTACGATCAGTTAAAGAACAACCCACGGCTTTTGAATTGTGCTTTGCTGAAAGACCTCACTGAGCTTCTCAACGATCTTACTTTTCAGCTTACTTAAGATGAATTCTGGTCAGGATAAGCGAAAGGAAAAATCCTACGTTCTATGTTGTGATATAGGTGTTGAATATTCTTGAACGAAACATATCTTGGATGATAGTGCTAACCTATTTATACACAACAGATTAAAGAACGACAACTTTGAGAAATCTTTGCCCAATTATGGCCCATCTCCCTGTAAAGAAACGAGCTCGTCAGAAGAACGGTAAGTCTGAACACACTTGAGTTTCTCTGAAACAAAAGATTTTCTTGAAACTGAAAATGTACAGTCAAAGAACAACCAAGGGCTCACAGACCATTAGTAAAATGATATCGAAGCAGAATCCAGGGCAACGCCACGAATGAAGAGTTCTGTAACCTGCGTCTCGAAAAAAACATATTCCAGCCTCAGGAAGAGTCATATGAACTACACATTGCCATAGGCCAAGTTCAAGCCACAGGTTCAAATATTCTTGTCTAAATACAATGCTAACCTATTTATAGGTAAACAGCACATATATATGAGCATTTTAAATAAGAATGGTATAATTATTAGATCTAAAAAATCATTTTTAATCAAGCACCGAGAAGAGAAAAAATGATCCAATGTGCAAACCTAAAAGCTTTAAGGAGTGCATTGAGATTCTGAAAAAGGCTATAAAGACATTCAAAATCTGGACTGTAGAAGCACGTGTTGTGCTCGAGAAAGCTTTCGAGAAGATGAAGAAGTGTTTATGTAAAAACAAACACAATGTGAACTGAAACTTATAGCATTAGAATTAGTAAAATATCGAAACTAACACAGATTCTGGGACGACCCGACCAAATCATGATTCTCTAGGGGCACCAATTAACGTCAGAGAATGGTGTGTAAAGATTAGGACAAGAACAAGCACTGATTTATCATGTACTAGTGTGAGCACGATTGGCAATTTGATCTGCCAGATGAGACCCTCTCCTAACCAAGTTCTATGGACGGTTATTTAACCAAAGCCTCCTATTGCATAGAACTGAATCTCCTCCAGGCCAGGTAAGGGTGATCTACTAGTGTCAGCAGGATGGGCTAAATAGGATGTGCCAGATGAAACCCTCGCCTAATCAAGTTCTATGCATGGTTATTTAACCAACACCACACCCTCTACTACAGCATTTGGGTGGTAGTAGCCTAGTGGGTAAGACACTTGCCTGTGAACCAGGAAACCCAGGTTCAAATCCCACTTACTACCATTGTGTCCCTTAGCAAGACACTTAACCTTAAGACTCCCTGTCTCCCTGTAACTACTGATTGTAAGTCGCTCTGGATAAGGGTGTCTGATAAATGCTGTAAATGTAAGCATAGAACCGAATCGCCTCCAGGCCAGGGTAAGGGTCTGGTGCAGTTTTTATAGCCAGTTTCTGCTGTAACAAATTTATGGCCCCATTAACACCATCATCTATGTATTCCTTGCGTGACACAAGATAAAAGGTGGTGTTAATAAATGGGGCTATAAATTAGTTTTGTTATGTTAGAGTCTTATTCCAAAATGAATTAAACTAATTTTTACCACAGAATTCAAAATGAAACACCTTAACAAAAAAAATCTTTAACTACAACAATGGTCACCTAACATATTTATAGGAAAACACATTTTAAAAATCAAACCGGGAAAAAAAATGACCGAAATATTAAAAGAAAATTATAAATAATCAGAATTAGATAATAATAATCCAAATGTAGTTGATACAAGTGAGGACACCGAAACTGGCTGTGTTTTCCCCTGTATCCAATTAATTAGAAAGAGTATATAATAAATCAAGGCCTGGTCATCAAAGACTCTTGTCAAGATTGATAAAATAGTCAACAAGATAAAAGCTCATATTAAGAAAGAGAAAAATAAATGTTGAAATCCAAAATGATACCCTTGATACCCTTTTACAATGATAAAATGTTTTTGCGTAGCCCCATTATAAGTAGCCATCTATTGTAACACACACAGGTGCTTGAATGAATTGTGATTTATTATTCATTATGGTAAGTAATTCCAATAGATGGTTTGTGAATCTGTGTTGAATTTAGGAGAAAGAGTATATAATAAATCAAGTCCTGGTCATCTGATACTCCTGTTTAGATTGATAAAATAGTTGACAAGGTAAAAGCTTATATTAAAGAAAGAGAAAAAAAAAAACGTTGAAGTCCAGAACCCTTTTACAACGATCACATGTTTTTGTTTAGCCCATTATAAGTAGCCATCTATCGTAACACACCCAGGTCCTTGCATAAATTGACCCAACAGTGATTTTTTTACTAATTTTTCCGTAAAAGGAAACACAATGTGAACTGAAACTTCTAGAATTAGAATTAGTAAGATTTCGTGTGTGTGAAACCCTATCCTAACAAAGTACGATTGACAGTTATTTCACCAAATCCAGCCGTTGAATTTCCAACACAAATTTGTTAGGGCGGACAGTTATACATATAACCACATATAACACCTAATGATAATCATTAGTGTTATATATGGTTATATGTATAACTGTCCGCCCTAACAAATTTGGGTTGACCTACAAAAATAGCATAAGGCTGTCGTGATGACACTTGGCGTAAAAAGCTGTGTTTTGAGAACGTGTTTAGAACGCCACCTTCAAATGGCATTCGTTTGAAGGCTGTGTTCTAAACACGTTCTCAAAAAAACAGCTTTTTACGCCAAAAAAACGAATGCCATTTGAAGGCGGCGTTCTAAACACGTTCTCAAAAAAACAGCTTTTTACGCCAAAAAAACGAATGCTATTTGAAGGCGGCGTTCTAAACACGTTCTCAAAACACAGCTTTTTACGCCAAGTGTCATCACGACAGCCTTATGCTATTTTTGTAGGTCAACCAAAATTTGTTAGGGCGGACAGTTATACATATATATGGAAATGAGGACACCGAATATGGCTGCCTTTTCCCTGCGTTGGGTTTACGAGAAAGAGTGTATAATAAATCAAGTCCTGGTCATCAGATACTCATGTTTATTATACATATAGCCTATTATATTATACATAGAGTATATAATAAATCAAGTCCTGGTCATCAGATACTCGTGTTTATTATACATATATATGCAAATGAGGACACCGGATATGGCTGCCTATTCCCTGCGTTGGGTTTACGAGAACTTAGACTTATTAAAATAGTCGACAAGTTAAGTAAGAGAAAAACAAACGTTGAATTCCAGATTGATACCCTTTTACAACGATCAAATGTTTTTGTGTAGCCCATTACAGGTATGCTCTAGCGTAACACACACAGGTCCTTGCATAAAACATTTACTCTTTGCTTTATATAAACCTTATTAACTACCAGAGCTGAAATTGAATTGAAATTGAGAGTGGGTTCAACTTTTTTTTTTTTTAATTCCAGCTCTCCAACGCCTTTATTTTGAACCAGAACCATAAATCAGCGGATTAGTTGCAAGACTGGCCTCGCTTCTTTTCTCTGTTTCTGACATGAGTTGTTGACTGTAAGTTGGCGTCAGTTATGCTCTTACAAAAGAGTTGTTCTTCTGATTCATGTTCCTGATTTGTGTTCGTGGGTATTGTTCCGCTCTAAACTTTAACAGTAAGAGTCAAATTCCGTAATTTTCTGATGCCTTCGGTGTTCTAACGGCTATCGTGGTATTCTTAATAAAGATATTTTATTTCAGAGATCTGCTGACACAGTAAAAAAAATTAAATGCCTTTATTATTTCTGCTTTCATCTGAAATGAATGGAACACAACTCTCTTTAGCAGCGCTGTCGTTCAGAGAGGTCACAGCCCAAGTCTCTGGTGGTTCTCCCACAGCCAGGCATGATAGTGGTTAAGCTTGTGGTCATCAGGGGTCACCTGCAAACACATGGATTCAAGAAAATTAGAGCATAAATCATCGGCACCGTAATCAGAAGGTTGTCGGTTCGAATCCCGATCCGCCAAGGTGGCACTGAGCAAAGCACCGTCCCCACACGCTGCTCCCCGGGCTATATTTCTTCACTGGTAACAACAGGCAATTTATTAAATCTCATAAATGAACCTCTCCTACATCTTGGTTTGTGATTGTTTGCAAAATCACATACAGTATATCTCAATTTGCTAACAAGTTGCATGTCACCCAATAAATGGGAATCCACCTCCATCGATGCCTTTTAATGTCATAGCAAACTTTAGTCGTAAGAAATAATCGCTTCTATGATAAATGTGCAATTCATTTATTGAATTTAAAACCCCCAAAAGATCTATTCCCTGTATTGTCTGGGAATTATGGAATTAACATCTGGCTTATTATAATAAGAGCTTGGTGGATATGTGTGGATATGTTCTAACCTGCTTCCACTCCTCCACACAGAAGATGCGGTAGGAGTCGTTGCCGTATTTGCCAATCCCGTGCAGTTCAATAGGATATCGCCACTGCTTGGTGAGGTACTCATCTGTTGCAAGAGAGATCACACGGAGGGATAACTACATCCACAAACCCGTCAGAGGTTCCATTTATTTTACTGAACCCACCAGAGAACCGGATAATAGTTTTGGCACGTAGCGAGTTCAGCCCTAACGGCTGTAACATGTCAGCCAGAGGCCTCCATTCGCACTTCCGAGCCTCCTCTGCACTGGTGTACAGCTCAAAAAACTGCCACAGCACTGGCAGCGCCATCTTTGCTGGACACACGGACACACACACGTCCAAAACCAATATAATGAAAACACAGTAGCCACATAAACACGTCCTGAAGTAATGATTGTCACTTTGCGTTACCGCTGGTTTTATTGAGGAATATTGTTGCCACCAACAGTTTCCAGGGGTCATGGAACAACGTCTCTTGCACTAAGTTGAAAGGGGAGCGTGGCGGCGTCCATTTCCTGAAGGCCTTTCTTCTCGGGGGGCTCAGAGCTCAAAGAAAGATGAGAAATGATGTACACTCACAACCGAAGAAAAGAATGTAAAAGCATGTAATCAGAGGGAGGTCTTACCATCTTTAAGGGTCTTTTTGCTGAAATATGGACTAGTCTTCCGTTTATCTGCCAACAGCTTATCTTAAAGAAAAAACATGAGGATAATTAGAATATAATAAAATAATGTTTTAATAATCAGCATAATATTTCATGTATATTATAGGTTATATATCCTTTGATGGGAAAGAATGCATGTAAATGTTAGAGTAACATGATGGTGGTTTGCACATTTTCCACTCTGGCCATGCAAAAAGTACAAATATGATAATGATATAATAATGTTAACGTGTTTTTTGCTACATTCATTGATTCTCAAGTTTAATCTATTTGTTTTTGTATTATATAGTCTATGTTGGTTTTCGCTCTTGTGGACAAAATATGCAATAACATTTTCATATGGTTCAGGATATGTTATTAATTGGGTCTGTCAGGAAGACAGACCATTTATTATTGTGCTATGAATGGCAAAAAAGAACATGTCTTACGTTAAAGACCGCCACGCGAAGACAGTCAAACGTAAAGAAACAACGGAGTGGTCAGGCCGAATGGGAATTCTTTGAAGTGATACTGCAGTACCACATTAAAGAATTCCCATTTTACAAATTCCATGCCCGCAGCTGTGACCAATGCCCGGACAGACCCATCAAAATTTCCCCTGGAAAACGCAAATTTTACGAAGAAATAAATAACTGTGTTGAAGGTCAGCCAATTAAATTCAAATTTACAGATCACAAAGGTTGGCCAATCAGGTGAGTTTATTGCACGGTGGTCCACCAAGTGTCATCACCTGTGATGTGACACACAGTGTGAGTGTACAGCAAACATGACGCTCTTAAATATTGACCATTTAAAACGATTAACAGTATGTATGTATGTATGTATGATAAAGAAATAAATGATAAAGATAAAGATTGTCACTTGTGATACACAGCAGCACAGCACACGGTGCACACAGTGACCCTGAGTGAGCAGTGGGCGGCCATGACAGGCGCCCGGGGAGCAGTGTGTGGGGACGGTGCTTTGCTCAGTGGCACCTCAGTGGCACCTCTGCGGATCGGGAACCGGATTTGAACCGGCAACCTTCTGATTACTGGGCCGCTTCCTTAACCGCTAGGCCACCACTGCCCCAGAAACGGATGTATGTATGTACGTAGTATAAAATATGGCCAGAACTATGCTCTAGATGTTTAAAATATTTCTAACGTGGGACAAAATTAGAACCACAGACGGAACCACAGCATCTCTGCTGCAATAAAACAGCTGTGGACAGTCCACTCCATGGTGCACCCTGGACATTATCTGTATGAAGAACTCGCCATTTTGAGTGTCCCTGATTGGTGAAGCCCCAGTCGTTTCTAGATTTGAGGGTACTCCTATGTTCTCTTGTGGCGAAATGCGTTCGTCTCCTTGTTCCTCAGATGTTCCCCTTGTGTCCTCTTCAGTAGCAGAAGCTGACCGGACCCTGACTTCAGGTATAAGCGCTTCCTCTAAAGTCCGACAAGAAGCTTCCTCGCTTTCTGTCTGTCTCTTCTTGCTTGATCTCTTGGTTTCTTCATCCTTATCTTGTTGATCTTCTTGCTCGGTTGTCATACTTATTAACTCCCTTTGGACTTTCTTCGATTTCCGCCTCTTTTGCTGGGTCGCCGTGCAGTCACCCCTGGGTGCAGTGAAGGTGAAGTTTAAAAGTTGATGGTGCCCATCTTCCTGCGTGAGAAGGAATTTTTGGAGGGCAACCTGGGATCTGAATCGTCTCCCCTCTGGACTAAAGAAGCACAGCAAGTTAAAAAGAAATAACTTTAATCAATCAAAATGATCATACATAGGAACAATTTTAATATTATATCATTATAATCTGAGAGTGACAGTGAGGAAATTACATTTTTCTGTTTTCTTATAGGTTAGTTTGTATTGTTACTATTGCATGGGCTGAAATATGATTTACCTTAACAAACTTAACATTTTTATCTATTTATTACCCCCATGGAGCATGGAGCACTGTATGTATGTCTATGTCTACCTTAAACTCGTTATGAGTGTGATGGATGTAACTCACCTGATCAGGCAGACATCCCATTTCCCCGCCGTCTTCCCGCTCCGCCGTTGCTTCGCCTCCCTGACCCAGCCGGGAGGCAGAGCGCCTCCGCCGCCGTGGTGCCCGCTGCTGCTGCCGCTGATTGGCGGCCCGGCCGCGTCCATCTTGCTACGGATTAAAAAGCGTTCGCGTCGCTTGACGGAACCGCCGTTTGACACCGAGATCCACGTGGTTTCCGGTGAACTCGGCAGTTCGCGGCAGAATAAAACACCGTCCACCAATGGGATTCTCTGTTTACGTCATGTGATCCACAGCATAAAAACCGCCTCCTTTCGGCGATACCAAGTAACAGCGAAGGAGTTAATAAGCCTATTAAAAACCAAAGGAACTATTCAGTTGTTTCACTAATAACAGCTACAAAATCACATGATGTAGTTTTATGTTTTTGCAAAGAACGTTTTTTTTATACGACGAACGCGTCTGAATTTCGCCATTAACCCCCTTTTATTTGAAAGGTGGTACCTCCTCGCCGATGTTGTGATGCCGATTTGACGCGCCGGACCCGAACACGCATGCGCAGTAAACACGCGGCTTTTCTTGTTAAACATCGTGTAACTGCGAGTCTTTATTCTGACGTGAATAAACATTAATCATGTCGCGGACGAAACGTTACGTCCCGCCTCGTTAGCCTGCCGGACTGACGACTCGCAGACGTTTCCTGGGCTAATGGCGTGCGGGGAAGGGTGGCAGGTGGCCCGCCGGCGGAAAGGAGCCGGGCGCAGGGACAGACCGCCGCCGAGGGCCCGTAAAGAGGACGCAGATGCTCTGAGCGGGACAGAAAGCGAACGGCGGATCGCGGAGGCTGTGTAAGCTGCACGTTCATTAGTTTACAGAGTTGGAAGAGACCGACTCCCAGTTCTTCTAGAACAGCTATGCATATCAACTTTTGACACGTATCACTTTCTAATCTGCATTATTTGAGCCTTTTACACCTTTAGATAGTCCTAAAAATTAGACCTGTAATACTCGGATCCTTTTTAGGATCCGGCTCTTATTGAGTCACTCAGTAAAGTGATCCGGGTCCGTGAGTCACTTGAATCAGTAGTTCAGGCCAGAGGAGATTCTGTGAGTCTGTGAGAGATTCAGATGGTGCAAAGAAACTGTACGTTATGCAACTTGTATGGTAGTAATTCATGTTCTAATGGTTATAAAAAAAAAAAAATAAAAATTATGTGACTGAGTTTACGATGTAGACACCGTGTAGTTAGGACTCGAAGGATTCAGTTCAATGGAGACGTCAGATTCTTGACTCGTGAGTCTTGAATCCCATAGCACTACTAGAAACGTACACGTTTATGTGGCTTCTTCCATGTCTTCCACAGGAATGAGTTGAGGGGAGAGGAGTTTTGGCACCGCTGGAGGGGTAAGTCGGCATGCAGTACGTATGTAAGTTGTCCCGTGAGTCTTAGAAGGCCCGAGTGCAACGGTCTTCCTTTGCAGAACTGATAACCCGCTGTAAGGCCAGTGGGGAGCCTTCTTCCGGGGAGCCGAGTGATGCTGACGGCGCGTGGGACTGCGTGTGTTACGGGCTGGGCAGCTTCTCCTCGTGTGTGTCGGCGCGGTACCAACTGGCCATGCTGCTTCTGCTGCTGGAAGCGCTCCGGGTGCGTGTGGGAAAGAATCGCTTTCGCCCCGGTCTCTGCATGCTTAGTGGATTTCTTCTCCGGCCTCGTCTTTCCTAGGTCCCAGTGGAGCGATGCAGCGTGTACGACCCCGTCTTCACGTCCGCAGAGTGCGGCACGCTGCGAGACCTGGGATTCACGGTTCTTACAGAAAACGAGGTCCGCTGATGCTAAAATTTATTTCTAAAATTTGAAGAATCTTTTGAAAAATCACTAGACCTGTGGGATCGAGTTTTACTTGGTCGTGCTTTGCAGTATATTCATTTTGTATGATTGTGTCAGGAGGGAAAAAGAGCCGTGTCCCGACCCACTCTGTTCTACCTGATGCATTGTGGGAAAGCTTTGTACAACAACCTGCTGTGGAGGAACTGGAGTCTGCAGGCTCTGCCAAAGGTCATGGTTATCGGCAACAGCTTCCACGGAATCCAGGAGAGGTGAATGGAGCACAAAGTAATTTAAACACGCTTCGTACATCTACACGACATCAAGACATCTTAGTCTTAATCAAACCACACAAAAAAATTTGTCTTAGAGAATTTTGGTTTTAAAACCCTTGTTTGCCAGATCAGACATTGTAAAAACCGTCATTTTCCTGTGGTCTCATCTGGTAGGATCCTGCAGAGGGAGCTCCAGAGGGACTACACCTACCTGGATGCTGTATCCTTGGCAGGAGGAACCCATTTGAATGTAGGGTGGCGAGGGGCACTGGTGTGGATTTAATCCTTGACCAGGCCATGCTACCAGGTGATGGGGACATGCGAGGAGACGGCCCTTCCCTGCTCGCCGCGCTTTTCCGACGTGTTTAACGACACGGCGCTGATCCGATTCCCCCGGCAGAACCTCCACAAGTTGCCAGAATCCTCCTGGACTTTCCCTGTTGAACCTCAGTACCAGCACTGCCAGGACTTGGAGATCATCCGGGAAGAGAGAAACTGAGTAACCACTAATTATACCAAATTTAAATGATGTATTTGTATGTGTTACTTAATTACAGCGAAAAGTGAGGAATGTTCGTGTCACTTGGCGTAGATTTAATTGCAAGAGATGAAGATGTTATCTCCATATGTGTTTTGTAGGTTCTGGCACAAGGAAAGATTATACGGTCAAATGTATTATTCTGAATTATGTCGTGCGGCCAAAGTTTGTTTTGTGTTGTTCACGTGAGGAGGTACGTGGCCTGGTTTTTGCAGTGGTCCAGGAAGTGAGCTCGGCCTCTAATCCACCCTTGAACTGTACATTTATGCCTTTTCACTGGTGCAGAGATCTATTTTTTGTTTTTTATCCACATGATTAAATCTGACATATCGTGAAGTGATGTTCTTGACCTCTGTCCATGCCGCAGTTGACGTGAACCGCAGTTGAGTCTCCGCCCCTCTCCTATAAAAAAAAAAAAAAAAAAAAACGTGCCTCAGGCATCATGTAACAGGTTCAGTTCAGGAGGAAGATAGTCTGGAAAGTACAATGGACAAGAAATCTGGTCAGTGCAAAACCGTAATTACTATTTTTAATTATTATTTAACTTTTCTTCTAGTCTTTTCTAGTAGCAAAAATGTTGCGTTGACGTGACACTAATGACCCAAATCATGATCTTTAATGTAGTTTTTAATAATATATTACCTTAATGTAAATGGGCAGAAGTAAGTTTGTTTTCTGAAATGATTAATTACTGTCTTATCAGTTTAATATTGAACTCCTAATTTAAATCTCACACTTTTAACTCGTGCAACGTGTCTGTGCTAAATTTCTCTTTTTTTTCACTACAACTGAAACAGTTATGGATTAAATAATGACAAATGATGTACAGTGGTCAACCAGGAAGAGAAGCTGTTTCTCCATTTCCCATAAATTCCTTTTTTTTTTTATTATGGTCCACGCCTACACTAGACCTTGGACCTTCAAAGAGTAGCGTTCAATGTAATGTAGTCATCACAGCGTTTCACAACCCTTACACCCTGTGCTGCAGTTACAGAGCTTTATTTTTATTGCGTAAAAAACAGAAAACTAGCTAGTTGCTGTTTTAAATTTACCGTTAAGTGTGCTTTACAAAATGTACTTGCTTACCATGAGCAAGTAAGTTTGATGGTTAAATGCCAGGTTAAATCATGTCTATATGGCAGTCATAAAATGGAACTGAATAACCAATTACATTAGACCACCAGTCATCTCAAACTTTCGAGTTATTTACTGAGCCCTTTTTACTACATTATTAACCCACATCTATTTATTAAAAGTCTAATACATCAACAATCCAAGATGATCGTGTATGAACAAAAACAGAAAAATTCTCATCTGATGTCACTTTTTGCACTCTCTGTGAAGTCTTGGTCTCTCCGCTATTTGGTATCGGTCTTAGCGCTTTCCGTCTTTGCCTTGTTGGATTGAATTTTTTATTGTCATTAAGTCCTTGTCGATGCTTTGTCATTTACTGGCAGAAACTGGAAGAAGGTCCTCTGAGCTGAGAATTGTCCTCCTGGGTAAAAGTGGAATGGGGAAGAGTTCCAGCGGAAACACCATTCTGGGCAAAAAAGCATTTCAGACCCAAAGGTCATCTTTATCAGGAACAACGAGAATGACCAAGGGAAGGGTGAATGACAGAAGCGTGGTGGTCATCGACACCCCTGACCTTTTCAGTGGTCAGCTGGATCATGAGAGCCTCCAGAGAGAGATCAACACCATAGTTACCCTGTCAAAACCTGGACCTCATGTGTTCCTCCTGGTCCTCCAGCCCAGCAAATTAACGCATAGTGAAGAGGAATCTCTTAGCCTGATCCAAGAGGCCTTTGGAGAAGGAGCACTCGATTTCACAATGGCTCTCTTCACTCATGGAGACCAACAGGAGGAAACCTGCTTCACTGTGTCCGATCTAAGCAAACAGGTGCTGAAGAAGCTCGTCAACAGCCATTACGTGTTTCACAACCAAACCATGGCTGATCACGACCAGGTTTCGGGTCTTCTGGAGAAAATAGACCAAATGGTGGAAAGCAATGGCGACTTCTACTGCTCCACAAAGTCGAACCATCTTCAGCAAGAGGTGGGGCCACCCAAGTCGATAGAGACCCCACCCAATCTACGCGGCCTGCAAACACGACCACAGCAGGAACCACAGGATGAAAAAATCAATTTTCAGCAGACTTTAAATAGATGTGAGTATGAAGATAGGTACTTGGAGAGTTATTTGGAAATGTCTACTTGCTTTAGATTTACTTTTGTCTTTTTTTTGTTTTGTCTCTGTAGGGCGTCGCATTGAAAAACAGACGAATGCGGGTAAGTCGGCTAACTGAACATTAATTAAAGTGAAGTGATTGTCACATATGATACACAGCACACGGTGCACACAGTGAAATGTGTCCTCTGCATTTAACCCATCACCCTGAGTGAGCAGTGGGCAGCCATGACAGGAGCAGTGTGTGGGGACGGTGCTTTGCTCAGTGGCACCTCAGTGGCACCTTGGCAGATCGTGATTCGAACCGGCAACCTTCTGATTACGGGGCTGCTTCCTTAACCTCTAGGCCACCACTGCCCCTTGATAGAAGATATCAAGATTTTCTGTGCCGTGTTTTTCTTTTAATTGTAATTGTAATTGATGTTCTTCATGTTCTGCTTCCTAGAGAGCTTAAGGCTGGTCCTGATTGGGAAGACTGGAGTTGGAAAGAGTGCGACGGGGAACACCATCTTTGGACAAAATGTGTTTAAGTCATCGGGACTAATGAGCTCCGTCACGTCAAAATGCGAGAAGAAGACCATGATGATGGGTTCAAGGCAGGTTCAGATCATCGACACCCCAGGGCTATTTGACACAGACCTGCCTGAGGACAAGATCAGGGAAGAGATCGGGAAGTGCATCAGCCTGTCATCTCCTGGTCCTCATGTCTTCCTGCTGCTGATCGCCGTCGGACGTTTCACGAAGGAGGAGAGCGAGACGCTGCTGATGATTCAGGACATATTTGGGGAACAAGCCAAAGAGTACATCATTGTGGGCTTCACCAGAGGGGATGTTCTTGGTGAAGAAGGGATGAGCATTGAAGAGTACCTGAGAAAAGGCAGCTCTGAAGTGAGGAAACTAATAGATGATTGTGGGGGGAGGTATCATGTCTTCAACAATAAAAACCAGGACACTGAACATCAGACCACGTCTCTGTTGGATAAGGTGGACAGAATGATCGAGAAGAATGGAGGCAGTTTCTACACGTGCGAGATGTTCCAGGAGATCGAGAGACAGATTGCAGCTAAAGAAGAGAAACTTTTGCTTCAGAAATTAGAGGAGATTTCAAATTTGTATGCAAACACAATCGAAGGTCTGGCTGATTCTGACGTTAAAGAGACAGCAGGTCATTACGAGGTTCCTATAGACCAGGACACCCAGGGTGAGAGTGGTGAAGCTGAAGAATCTCATGGAAAGAAGGGTGACCTGTTCACCAAGGGGAAGACCATCAGGTGCTCTGTGAGGGAAATGCAGCGAAGTTTGACCTCCATAGAGAAACAGATTTTCCTCGAGTTGACCAGAAGTTACCAGGCCATACGGAGAGAAGCTGAGATAACTCACGCCCCCGAGGCAGCAAAGATGGCGGAAGCAAAGCCGAAGAAGAAAAAACAATGGCTCCGTTGCACAATATCATGACAGCACTGTTTATTTTCAAAGAAACAAATGTACATACAACACACATAGAGGTTTTTTCATGAGATGACTTATCAGTCAGTAATTTTTTTTATTTATAATAAAAACAAAATTTTGTAAAATGAAAGTGAAGTGATACACAGCACACGGTGACACAACGAAATGTGTCCTCTGTATTTAACCCATCACCCTTGGTGAGCAGTAAGCAGCCATGACAGGCGCCCGGGGAGCAGTGTGTGGGGACGGTGCTTTGCTCAGTGGCACCTCAGCGGGTCGGGATTTGAACCGGCAACCTTCTAATTAAGGGGCCACTTCCTTAACCACTAGGCCACCACTGCCTTATAATTCTTAAGAATCAGAAAAACCAAAAGCTCAAGGAAAAACATCGTATTATCAACACAACACAATACAAACAGCCTGCAACATTTATAGTCACTAATTAATCACATAGAATTTTATAAATGTTTTGTATATTAAAAATATGTGTTGATATTTCTTGATGTCAATGTGTTTAATTTGGTTGTTTATTTATATTTTCTTTTTACTTTCTTGTACCTCTGTACTCAGATGGGCTATAGCAGGTGGTGTTCTTTTTTTATTAAAATAAAACTAAGGACAAATGGGTTATCCTATGTTTTTGAAGTTGTATTTCTGTCATGATCCGGTCTGGCAGGGATTCGGACTCCTAGGTTGATGATGTGATTTAGAGAATAAATGTTGGAAAATGTAAATAAGTTATCATGCAATTACCTTTTATTAACGTTTTGACATATATATCTCACATTTATTAAACGGGAGACGGGAGAGCTTTTGGAGGCATGATCGTCTCTGATCGCTCCCCTTTGCAAGTAAAAAGAGCTCAACTGCTTCGTGTCATTTCTCTCTGGTTTATAAGTGTTGGATAAGACGGATAACTCTAACAATAAAAAAAGAGAATAAAGGGACTGCGAGGACATCCAACCCTCCTTCCAGTGATCAGGTGCTGTGTCTAACCATGGCGGACTATTCACAGAGTTAACTCACAAAAGGCTGCTGGACCAGACAACGTCCTTGGAAGATGCTCAGGGAATGTGCAGACCAGCTAGCAAATGTATGGAGTTCAAAAATAAATGTGGCATGTGGGCCGTAAACACATAGAGAAAAAATTCTAAAATACTTTTTATTTTTTGCTTAAATGCTCAAATCTGAGAGTGTATAAAAAAAAAAAACACTGTATGATAGCAGGAAACAAGCTAACATTTATTGTATGTGACAGAATGCAGACACTGGGTGTCTGGATGTGGTTTACCTCAGTCTTTTGTCTGTTGCTGGTAAGTCAGTAATCCTCAGAACAATTTTTGGCATTCATTCTTTCGCTTTCTCTTTTTTTTCTCCTACTGTTGGTATCAGGAAAGAAATCAGTTTGCCCATCAGACAGAGTTATCTCCAGGTCACCATTATTACATTTTATAAGAAAGTTACAAGGGAGAGGAGTTTATTTGGCCTGTCGAGCTCCACATCTTGTAAGTACTTCTTTGTATAATATTTATATATAGAATTATAAATGTAATGCAATTTATACAAAATACTTAACAATTAACAAATACTCATAGGTCTCATATGAGTACAATGAAAAAAAGTTAACAACGGCTATTCTTAAAAATATGTAATAAATCTGTCACAATTAATATTTTAGCAATGTGAATAAACCAGGCAACAGCAGGTTTGATTTGTTTATTTACGGCAATGCTAAAATATTAGGTTTGACAGAGTCATAAATTTTTTTTTATTTTAGCCAGTGTCTTTTTTTCAGCATGTTTAGCCACGCAGAGCCAGGACAGAATTACTTAATAGTGATTTTTCAATAATTGTCTACATTTTGTCTATTGCAAATTGTGGTGTTTATTAGGATGTTAATCTTATCTAGGTTACTGTAATAAAATATGTTAAAATACATACGTCTATGGTTAAAATTGTGCAACACAACTGCACAATAAAAAGTGCCTAACACAATTAGTCATTTATTTAGTATTCAATAAATACTTCGATTATAACTGACATATTTGAATTTTTACTCACAGATTTTTATTCTGTACGGACTGTGCAGTCAATGAACCAGTTATAGCAAAATCTTCAGCAGAATCTTCAAACAGTAAGAAATTTCTGTTTCATATTTAAATTAAAGGAAAGGTCAGTGTCATTGAACGTCTCCAAATGAGGATCATAGTGGCTGCAGGTTGAGCAGGTCATCCATCACAACGAAGCCCCGTCCACATGAGAACATTATCGTCTAAAATGAAAAGGATTTTTTACAAATACAAACGAAATAGGCATGTGGACCGTATGTGGCCGTAATGTCCTGATCAATCATACATAATTGGCTTCAGCTTGGATTGATCAGGACTCCCTAATCAGGTTCTTGAGCCCCGGCTATGTGTGCCTAGCTGCCACTGGGCATCACATACATGTTTGTGGTTGTAGTTCAGTATATGCAGAACCTCATAAAGCAACTCCAAGAAATCCTCTTTACGGTGCACATTTCTAATGGAAAGACAAGGCTGAAGGCCAACAATGTGTTTAACTCACTCCGGAGGAGAACTAAATGTTAAGCAAGGAGACCACTTTGGGTGAGACGGAGGAGTTACAGCGCCACTTATAGGTGTGGAGGGCGTTAAAACAACGTTCTCTGCATCTCCATGTGGGTGACAACATTTCAGAAACCGAAAAACCAAACGTGTTTTCATGTGGACGGGACCTGAGACTCATTTACTTTTAGTCACATTTGTTAAAATAAGAAATCGCCTTTCAGAACTCTCGTTGCCTCCCAGACTCCCAGATTTTTTACTTGGTATGTCTTGTCTTCTACAGTGGCGGAGGCAGTAAAAGATACGAGTGATCTAAGAATTGTACTCCTCGGAACAAAAGGAGTAGGAAAAAGTACATCTGGCAATACCATACTTGGAAGAAATGACTTTGGTTCTCAGTCCCGTGGAGCACCAAAGTGTACAGAGGCCAGGGGTATGGTTGGCAAAAGGAGGGTTCGTGTGATCGACACCCCCGACTTGTTGAAGGAGGTGCCCAGAGAAGTCGACACTGTCATCTCCTTGTCTTCTCCTGGACCACATTTGTTTCTGCTCGTCCTTCATCCAAAGAAAATGAAAGAGAATCTGGACGAAGTACTCGCCACAATTCGTGAGGCTTTTGGAGCCAAAGCAGTGGATTTCACAATTGTGCTTTTCACCCATGGCGATCAAGAGGAGGAGGCCAGCTTTCTTGCATCTCACAAAGCGAGCAAACATTTACCCATGCCACTCAGAAAGAGACACCACATGTTTAATAATGAAAACAGGGGAGACCGCGACCAGGTTAGAGATCTTATGGCAAAAATTGAAGGCATGGTCCAGGAAAAGGGAGGCTTCTACAACATTCCAACGACTGTACCACTTGTCAAACCGAGGGCTCAAGACACGAGAAGGGAAAATCCTGACTCAAAAACAATGAAGTCTGGACGCTTCTCAGAAATACTAAGCAAATGTAGGTATCATGTAAATTATGTAAATCAGTTTTGGCGACATAATGAAGTATGACGATATTAAGCTGCATGGACTTCAACAGACATTCATTGCGTTTTGCCAATAAGCTAAAACTAATCCCTCTGTAACTGAGAAGAAAATACAGAAAACAACGTGTGAAGAGGCGTAACTCTTGTTTAAGACGAAAGCATTAGCAGAGTTCAGATTCAGTGACTCAGCAGTTTCCCCTCCATCGATCATGTTATTTAAGCTGGAACAGGTCTGGGCGTTGCATGACCGACCAACAAAAACCTGGCACGACATTGAAACTATTTTAAGGGTGCATTTCCCAGTCAAAAACAACTGGCTGGGGGGAAATGTGCCGTAAATCGGCGTAGAGGGACAGTCCCCCCCTGGAGCTAGTCAGGTTTAAGTGTCTTGCTCAGGGACACAATGGTAGTAAGTGGGATTTGAACCTGGATCTTCTGGTTCATAGGCGAGTGTGTTAGCCACTAGGCTACTACTACTCTAGACTACACTTGGAGCAGCTTTGCTAGCTAGGAATGGCCCAATCATGAATTTATATCTAACCAACAAACGCTACTGGAATTCATTCTAATGGCGGTGTTTCTGTTTACAGGGACTGACACAGAAAAACGGTCAACAAGTAAGTCTTGAGCTAACATGCATTTCTAACGCATTTAATGCAATGTCTGAACCGACCACATGTGAAAGAATTTTGCAAATGGACTCTTTTTATCTTGATGCAGAGGACTGTGTGAGGGTAGTCCTGATTGGGAAGACCGGTGTTGGAAAAAGCACAACTGGAAACACCATTCTTGGAAGAGCAACTTTCCATTCTTCTGTTGTAATGTCCTCGGTTACCAAAAAATGTGAGAAAAGCTTCTCAAACATTGGCTCAAGAGTGGTCTGCGTGATCGACACCCCAGGGCTGTTTGATACAACCATCCCAAATGAGCAAATCAAGAAGGAGATTGGAAATTGCATCGCGCTGTCATCACCTGGGCCGCACGTCTTCTTGCTGCTGATGGCTATAGGGCGATTCACAAAAGAAGAGAGCGACACACTGCTGATGCTTCAAGACATATTTGGGGAGCGAGCCAAAGCATACACTATCATTGGTTTTACCAGAGGAGAGGAACTGCGAGACGAGAGAAGAAGTGTTGAAGAGTACATTCGTAATGGCCATCCTCAAGTGAGGGAACTCATTCAGGACTGCGGCGGCCGGTATCACTTGTTCTGCAACAAAGACAAGAGCGCCGAAAGTCAGGCCATGGGATTCCTGCAGAAGATAGACAAGATGGTCCAAGCTAATGGAGGAAGCTACTACACCAGCAGCATGTTTCTGGACACAGAGAAAGAAATCCAGGCCAAGGAAATGAAGCTCATAAAGGAGAAAATGGCAGACCTGGAAAAGAAGTACGAACAAGCTCTCCAACGAATAGAAGAGGGCATTGAACGCACACATGAGAAAATCACCATCAAAGATCATCAATTTGTGACTGAGGTTTCCAAAATAAGTCAGACGATTGAATGTAATCTTTCTGTTAAGCGTGACATTTATAATTTCCCGCATGTGAAAAATGAGCCCGAGGAAGAAACTCCGGAGATGGCAGCGACAGAAGACAATGAACAGCTCAATATGGAGGAAGGTTATCAAAAGAAGGTGAAGGAACTACAAGACAAACTAGCGTTAGAGCTGCAGGAAACCTATGAGAAGATCAGGAGCCAGGCTGAACAGGATCAGGCTGTTGAAACAGCAGAAAAAGTTAATACCAAACGGTCATGTGCAATATTATAATATTACAGTTCATAAGAAAAAAAAGACAAATAACGTTAGGGTGGTGGATGAGAACCAGAGGAGACATTTGGGATAAAATGAGTGTTGGGCATATATTAAGTTTAAGTTTGCATTAAATGTTCTTCTTAGGTCAAATGATGTCATACAGATTTGCATGTTTTTGCCACTGTAACACTTAAGAAAAGGTTATGTGATTCTGACTATGTCTTCACTATGGGCCGTGGTGGCCTAGCAGTTAAGGAAGTGGCCCCGTAATCAGAAGGTTCGAATCCTGGTCCGCCAAGGTGCCACCGAGAAAGCTTTTTATTGAGAACTTTAGGAAGGCATAAGAAGCACAGCGCAGAACGAGATATGACAAGAGCAAGCTTGCAGCATAACAGGAAACCTCTGTGGGGTGTGGTGAGCAAGACTGATTCTGGGAACTGAGAGGCACGCAGCTCTCCGTGAAACGAGCCAAAAACAAGGTCCAAGTAGACCAAGGGTGGGGGTGAAACCAGACGGGGGGGTTATAAAAAGGAAACACACACTTGCAGTTTGAGCTATCGTGATCATTCTGTGCAATAAAGGAATTATTGTGATAACTCTAAAGTGATAATGTGAAGTGATTATCATTGTGATACACAGCAGCACAGCACACGGTGACACAGTGAAATGTGTCCTCTGCTTTTAACCATCACCCTTGGTGAGCAGTGGGCAGCCATGACAGGCGCCCGGGGAGCAGTGTGTGGGGACGGTGCTTGGCTCGGTGGCACCTCAGTGGCACCTTGGCGGATCGGGAACCTTCTGATTACGGGGCCACTTCCTTAACCACTAGGCCGCCACTGCCACACTCTGTCTCTCCAGTGATTATTTCTTCCTTATCAACAGACCCGGTTGGCGAAGGTGTACCCCAACAGTATATATTAAGTCTGCATTAAATGTTCTTATGAATTATTTCTTCTTAAGCCAAAGGATGAGTTGCACAGATTTGCATGTTTTACCATTGTAACGCTTAAGAAAAGGTTTTTTGATTTTGAAGGGACTTCTGTGAACTGAGAAAAGATGATCATGTAGATCAAACTTTATTTTGCTCATGTATCTTTAAAGATCACCCGTTTGATGTTATGTAATGAATATGTAAGCAACTGCAAGCACTCTTTAAGTAATTAAACGTTTCAATCAATAAGAGCTGTACATGTGCTTTTTTACTTTTGGTGTAATTCACAGCTTTCCCCCTTTTTTAAGCATTACGTTGTTTTAGTATACAGTCAGGTCTATAAATATTGGGACATCGACACAATGTTAACATGTTTGGCTCTATACACCACCACAATGGATATCAAATGAAACGAACAAGATGTGCTTTAACTGCAGACTGTCAGATTTTATTTGAGGGTATTTCCAAATCAGGTGAACGGTGCAGGAATTACAACAGTTTGCATATGTGCCTCCCACTTGTTAAGGGACCAAAAGTAATGGGACAGAATAAGAACCATAAATCAAACTTATACATTTCAATACTTGGTTGCAAATCCTTTGCAGTCAATTACAGCCTGAAGTCTGGAACACATAGACATCACCAGACGTTGGGTTTCATCCCTGGTGATGCTCTGCCAGGCCTCTACTGCAACAGTCTTCAGTTCCTGCTTGTTCCTGGGGCATTTTCCCTTCAGTTTTGTCTTCAGCAAGTGAAATGCATGCTCAATCGGATTCAGGTCAGGTGATTGACTTGGCCATTGCAAAACAGTCCACTTCTTTCTCTTTGGTTGCTTTTGCAGTATGCTTTGGGTCATGGTCCATCTGCACTGTGAAGCGCCGTCCAATGAGTTCTGAGGCATTTGGCTGAATGTGAGCAGATAATATTGCCCGAAACACTTCAGAATTCATCGCACTGTTTTTGTCAGCATTCACATCATCAATAAATACAAGAGAACCAGTTCCACTGGCTGCATATATGCCCACGCCATGACATTTCCACCACCGTGCTTCACTGATGAGGTGGTATGCTTAGGATCATGAACAGTTCCTTTCCGTCTCCATACTCTTCTCTTCCCATCACTCTGGTACAAGTTGATCTTGGTCTCATCTGTCCATAGGATGTTGTTCCAGAACTGCGAAGGCTTTTTTAGATGTTGTTTGGTAAACTCTAATCTGGCCTTCCTGTTTTGGGGGCTCACTAATGGTTTACATCTTGTGGTGAACCCTCTGTATTCACACTGGTGTCTTCTCTTGATTGTTGACTTTGACACAGATATGCCTACCTCCTGGAGAGTGTTCTTGATCTGGACAACTGTTGTGAAGGGTGTTTTCTTCACCAGGGAAAGGAATCTTCGGTCATCCACCACAGTTGTTTTCCGTGGTTTTCCGGGTCTTTTGGTGTTGCTGAGCTCACCGGTGCGTTCCTTCTTTTTGAGAATGTTCCAAACTGTTGTTTTGGCCACGCCTAATGTTTTTGCTATCTCTCTGATATGTTTCTTTTGTTTTTTCAGCCTAATGATGGCTTGCTTCACTGATAGTGACAGCTCTTTGGATCTCATCTTGACAGTTGACAGCAACAGATTCCAAATGCAAATAGCACACTTGAAATGAACTCTGGACCTTTTATCTGCTCATTGTAATTGGTAAAATGAGGGAATAACACACACCTGGCTATGGAACAGCTGAGAAGCCAATTGTCCCATTACTTTTGCACATATGCAAACTGTTGTAATTCCTGCACCGTTCACCTGGTTTGGATGTAAATACCCTCAAAAAAAAACTGACAGTCTGCAGTTAAAGCACATGTTGTTCGTTTCATTCATCGTTTTGATATCCATTGTGGTGGTGTATAGAGCCAAAAATGTTAACATTGTGTCGATGTCCCAATATTTATGGACCTGACTGTAAGCTCATAACAGTTTAACCAAAAACCTCATGCATTCTAATAACTGACTTGTTTTTAATCCATAAAAGATTGGTACAATTATATAGTTGTATACAATATATTTGATTAACATTTTTAAGGGATTGAAATAATTATTACCATAATACTACTTTATATTGGTCATATTAGTTACCTTATACTTTAGGAAGGTAACCAAAGAAAAACAATTACTTGCAAGGAGTAACATACCTTTTTTTTATAATTTCCATTTGGAGCACATTTTTTATTTAATGATGAATAAAATAATTGGTATGCTCCACCTTGCTTAGAGAAGTTCTATCCACAGTTTTTCATTTTTTGAAGTGGATTAGTTTACGTTCGCTTGCACTCTACTTTTTTTCACAGCATTCTGCAGCATTTTTTGCAGCCACCACTTCCTCATGCTTCATGACATGGCCACCTTGTTTGTGAAAGCATTTACCAGAACTTTCAGCCCTGACAAATATTCATTTCAGGGAATCATTATGAATATTAACCTGTTTACACTCCAAAGTGGTTCGATCCGGTTTATTAACAATGGTGTGTTTATATAATTCATTCCGCAGCCATTTGAGATATGTGACAAAGTCGGATCTGCAAGAAACTCCTGAGATTTCGATCAGCCAGTTCTCATGATGGCTCTCTTCTCCAATCAAGTGTATGTGTGGGTCTCCTTATAAGGAGGTTTCATGGCACAAGAGTACACTGCACAGAAAAAAAAAATATTGATGAATAAAAAAATAATTCAGGAACAGTACAAAATGGGACCATGCAGAGGAAATTAAACTAAACATGAAAAATTAAACAGATGAGTCTTTGAGTTTGGCGAAAGAATGAATGTAACACATAAGAAACATGATGATAAACAGTAAGTAAAGTAAACAGTACATTTAATTATCCGGTTATACTATTTTACAAGCCACAGTGAATAAGTACTTTTTTGAAACTTTAAAAACTACTTTGTAATATCATCATTACCCACACTGACACGAAACTTCCCCTCCCACCCGGGTTTCAAAGAACACACCTCCTCACATGACAAGAAAATAGTTGTACGTGCACTTTATATATATACGCATGTCTAGGTGTCTGCTGCAGGAGGAAAATGGCTCATGCATTTCTGAGAAATGAAGGTTCCTTCACTTGCTCGATCTGTCTGGATTTTCTCACGGTGCCGGTGACAATTCCCTGTGGGCACAATTACTGCATTAGCTGCATTGCGGGATTCTGGAACGTGGAAGATGATAAAGGCATTTACAGCTGCCCCCAGTGTAGAGCCACTTTCACTCCCAGACCCGCACTCAACAAAAATCCCCTGCTTGCTGAGATGATGGAGGAACTAAAGAAGCCGGAATTCCGAACTGCTTGTCTAAACCAGGGACAAAAACCAGGGACAGCACTTCAGGGGAGGGGCTGCTCCCAACATGGGAAAAGCCTGGAGACGTTTTGTCAGACTGATCAGCAGCTCATCTGTTATCTGTGCGTAATAGAAGAGCACAGAGGCCATCAATTAATGTCGATTGCAGCAGAAAGGAAGGAGAAACAGGTAAAGTGCATCATACACTACATTTACATTTAAATTTAAGGCATTTGGCAGACGCCTTAAATGCGACTTACAACGTGCTTTCATGTTACCATCAATGAAATGATAATACAGTGAAAATAAAATCTATTACTGTAACAGATTTTAATTTTTTTTTTGTGTAGATGAAATGCTTTCAGACTGAATGTCCAAATTAAAATTAAGACAAAATTAATATTTTGAACAAATGATAGCAATGAACCTAATCCTAGGGATGCAAGTGAGCAAGGAAATGTCCTGTTGGGTCCACATTTCTGTTGTATAAATCTAGCAAAGGCCAGTCCCGATTGTGGATCGGCTTCCCTGCCATGACACCATCCAATCAAGTAAAGTGAGGTGATTGTCACTTGTGATACACAGCAGCACAGAACACAGCACACAGAAGCATAATGGGGTGGGGCTTTTGGTGCAATCAGCAAACATGAGATCTAGAACTGAGGATCATAATATTGGATGGTTTAGAATTCATTTTTGCATTTCAAGTAAGTCAATGCATTCTAATTGTAATTTGAAATCCGCCTATTTAATCCGCCTATTTGACTGACATGAATACATTCACATTTACAGCATTTACCAGACGTCCTTATCTGGTAGCGACTTACAATCAGTAGTTACAGGGACAGTCCCCCCCTGGAGACACTCAGGGTTAAGTGCCTTGCTCAGGGACACAATGGTAGTAAGTGGTATTTGAACCTGGGTCTTCTGGTTCATAGGCAAGTGTGTTACCCACTAGGCTACTTCCAATAATCATTTGCCCCTGTTTAGGAGGATGTGCTACTAGATGGGTAGAACATAAATAAATGAGCTACGGATATGTGAGTAGATTGGTTGTTATACTAAATGTTCACTGAAACTTTTAACAGACGTACTTAAGAAACACGCAGAAGAAATCTTCAGAGACACTCCAGGTGAGAGAGAAGGAGCTGCAGGAGCTGAGAGATGCTGTGGAGACTCTCAAGGTGAGGCGAGGAGAAGAGACATTTCAGGACAGTGAGGAGCCCAGTGTTTGGACAATTTCCAGTCCCACCGAGGCGACACACTGTGGGGACCAGGCTGCTGTCTGGGGTGAGGGTCTGGTGCTTCAAATGGACCCCGTCCTCTCTCTGTGTCTCCTAACAGCGCTCTGCACAGGCAGCAGTGGAGGACAGTGAGAATATCTTTACTCAGATGATCCGCTCCATTGAGAAAAGATGCTCTGAGGTGTGTAAGATGATCAGAGATCAGGAGAAGGCTGAACTGAGTCGGGCTGAAGGACACCTGGTGCGACTGGAGCAGGAGATAATTGATCTGAGGAGGAGAGACGCTGAGCTCGAGCAGCTTTCACACACAGAGGATCACATCCATTTCCTTGAGGTAACATCTGAGAAAGAGGACTTTTACAATCAATCTGTGTTTTAGAGCTCAAGAAAACCTTTGTTGTTTTGTTTTTTAGAAGTTCAAGTCTCTCGGTGACCTTGATGGGTTTGAAAACTCAACTAGTCACCATTCTACCCATCAGAATGTCTCTTTCGAAGCTGTAAACCAATCTGTTGCTGCTCTGAAAAAACAACTGGAAGACTTATATGAACTAGAACTACTCAAGATATCCAAAGAAGGTTTGCAGAAACATTAATTAATAAAAAAAATCTGTCAAATTAGCTCTTTTTATTACTGATTGAATCAATTAATTAATCATTAGTTTGTCATTGTCATTTGTATACTTCATATATAACTGGTTTTATATTCAGTCCTGCTTGGTGTAGTGACATTTGTAGTGCCCCCTAGGGGTCATGTTGTAGATAAAAATTAGGTGAGGTGGTAGCAAAAACAATAAATGAGGTGGAAGGAGCTTGGAGTGCACGTGCAAAATACCATCCCAATACACTGCTCCATGGGTGCCTGTCATGGCCCACTGCTCACCTCTGGTGATGGTTAAAAGCAGAGGACACGTTTCATCACAAAGATTCTTAATTAGCATAGTGACCATATAACACAAAATAGCTACAATGGCGTCGGCATCAGAATGCATTATCAACATGCTGTTTAAGATCTAATTCCTCGTGTTTCATACCCAGGAGGTCTCAATTTTTTTCCACCATGTCACTTTTTTCTACCACTTTTCAACCTAAATTTTTTCAACCTACATGACTCCCAGGGGGCTCCTTAGCTTTTGACCTATGTTAATGAAAGAAATACAAATATCAATAATTAAATTTTGTTCTCTTCTCTCTGTCTCCACAGTGAGTCAATCCCAACTGGTTCTGTCTTCTGAATCCAATGTCAAAACACGGATTTTACAACGTGAGTTGTATATGTACACACACATGCACTAATGGTACCCGTAATAAGAAGGTTGCCGGTTCGAATCCCGATCCGCCAAGGTGCCACTGAGGTGCCACTGAGCAAGGCACCGTCCCCACACACTGCTCCCCGGGCGCCTGTCATGGCTGCCCACTGCTCACTCAGGGTGATGGGTTAAATACAGAGGACAAATTTCACTGTGTGCACCATGTGCTGTGCTGCTGTGTAGCACTTTCACTACCTATTAACAATGTATTACATGTATTTTGCATTATACATTTTGTGTGAAACATTTCTTACAAAAGGATTTATGAGCAACATTTACAAAAACAAAAAAATATTTAGAATGATTTCATAGTCGTCTGTAACAGACATGAATCGAGGACCATTAAATTCACATTGTAAAAAAAAAAACATTGTAAAAAATTCTGCGATGCATTTTTAAGTTCTCTCAAATTCACACCAATGCCACAACTACATGGTTGTAAAGCTGAGAACTTAAGTACAGTAGGTACAGAAAGTATTCAGATCCCCTTAAATTTAGCACTCTTGGTTTTTTTTGCAGCCATTTACTAAAATCATTTAAGTTCATTTTGTTCCCTCATTAATATACACACAGCACCCCATACTGACAGAAAAACACAGAATTGTTGACAATTTTGCAGATTTATTAACAAGAAAAACTGAAATATCACACGGCTCTAAGTATTCAGACCCTTTGCTGTGACACTCATATATTTAACTCAGGTGCTGTTCATTTTTTCTGATCATCCTTGAGATGATAATGTATAAGGTTCATTTAAGACCTTACAGGTCACAATACATGTCAGAGCAAATGAGAATTATGAGGTCAAAGGAACTGTTTGTAGAGCTCAGAGACAGAATTGTGGCAAGGCACAGATCTGGCCAAGGTTACAAAAAAATCTCCGCTGCACTTAATGTTCCGAAGAGCACAGTGGCCTCCATAATCCTTCAATGGAAGACATTTGGGGCAACCAGAACCCTTCCTAGAGCTGTTGGGGGAGAAGAGCCTTGGTGAGAGAGGCAAAATCACTGCTGCCCTGCACCAGTTGGGGTTTTATGGTAGAGTGACCTGACGGAAGCCTCTCCTCAGTGCAAGACTCATGGAAGCCCACATGAAGTTTGCTAAAAGAAACACCTGAAGGACTCCAAGATGGTGAGAAATAAGATTCTCTGGTCTGATGAGACCAAGGAGGAATGGCAGAGGATCTTCCCATCCAGGTGTGAAAAACCTGTTGCATCTTTCCCAAAAAGACTGTATGGCTGAAGGGTCTCAATACTTAGGACCATGTGATATTTCAGATTTATTTCTTCACAAATCTGCAAAAATGTCAACAATTCTGTGTTTTTCTGTCAATATGGGGTGCTGCATGAAGAAAAAGTGAACTTAAATCATTTTAACAAATGGCTGTAATAAAACAGCTTGACCCTCTCCCCACAGTGTCAAATTATCCATTCTTCCCTTAACACTGGAATCATTCCATCATGTCTGAAAACTGCTTCATTTATTCCAATTCTCAAAAATTCTGGTGCAGATCCGACTAATCTTGAAAATCTTTGTCCAACATCAAACCTCCCATTTGTTAATTAGCATACTCCACTCACACCTTAATAATCAGAATTTGTATGGCCGATTCCAGCACCATACCACAGAAACAGCTTTTTGTTAAAAATCACCAATGACCTTCTAATGGCAGCTGATTGGGCAGTGGTGGCCTAGCGGTTAAGGAAGCGACCCCGTAATCAGAAGGTTGCCGGTTCGAATCCCGAGCCGCCAAGGTGCCACTGAGGTGCCACTGAGCAAAGCACCGTCCCCACACACTGCTCCCCGGGCGCTGGTCATGGCTGCCCACTGCTCACTCAGGGTGATGGGTTAAATGCAGAGGACAAATTTCACTGTGTGCACCATGTGCTGTGCTGCTGTGTATCACATGTGACAATCACTTCACTTTAAGATTCTGGTCGTCTCACAATTCTCATCCTTCTCTACCTTAGTGCGGCATTTGGCACCATCAGCCATTATAAGCAAAAAGGACACGCAACAATAGTGGCAGAAATGTTTGAGGGCAAATGAGCATTTTGATTGGCTGCGGTGATTGGCTGAATTTGCATTAATTGTTGTGAATTCCAGGAGGGACTGACTAATGACAAAGCTCTGTCACACGAGTTGTCGTTTCATGACATCTTGACAGATTTACAGTAAATTTAGACATAATTTTGTTTTATGTGTATCTTGCAGGGCTTGAAAAGGTACGAGCACGTCCAGGCAAGTACACATTAAAACTGGTGATATTTGACAGTAATCAAGAATTCAGTTTGGTTAAAAATAACACAATCTCAATCTCTTTTCGTAGAAGACGGTGTGAGGGTGGTCCTGATGGGGAAAAACGGGGTTGGAAAAAGTGCAACAGGAAACACCATTCTTGGAAAGGCAGCGTTTCAGTCTTCTACTGCAATGTTCTCAGTTACCAAGAAATGCAAGAAAGAGAGTGCGTATGTTGGTCCAAGGCTGGTGCATGTCATTGACACCCCAGGGCTTTTTGACACGGACCTTCCAAAAAAGGAAATCAGGAAAGAGCTCGGAAAATGTGTTGTCCTGTCGTCACCTGGGCCACACGTGCTTTTGTTGCTGGTGGCCATAGGGCGCTTCACAAAAGAAGAGCGTGAGACCATACTGATGCTTCAGGACATATTTGGGAGTAGGGTCAGAGACCACATTATCGTGGGTTTCACCAGAGGTGATTACCTGCAGGAAGAGGGCATCCGTATCGAAGACTACATTAGACGCGGCAGTCCTGAAGTGAGGGAACTGATTCAAGAATGTGGTGGTCGTTATCACGTGTTCTACAACAAAGACAAGAACGCAGACGTTCAGGCCAAGTCTCTGTTGCAGAAGATGGACAGGATGGTTGAAGAGAATGGTGGAAGCTACTTCACCTCCAACTTGTTTCTGGAAACAGAGAGAGAACTTCAGGCCAAGGAAAGGGTGCTGCTACAGCAGAAAATGGCAGAACTGCAAAACAAATATCAAGAAACCCTGCTAAGTATGGAGGAGGAAATGTGCATGGCAGACGATGTAGCAAATTCAAGGACCACACTTCCAAATAGACGTCAAATCAAGAATAAATGCAATGACAAGGACTCACAACAACGTCCGGAAGAAAACTGTCAGAAGAAGACGAAGCAGATGAAAGAAAAGCTGGATTTAGAGCTGAGAGAAACTTGTGAAGAAATAAGAGGTCAAGCAGAAGATGATGAGGCCCATGATGCATTAAAACTGATGGATGATGATACAGCGGAAAGAGTCGAGAAACGTTGCTCAATATTATGAGTTTGTTTTTAATCCCCATGGTTCACAGCATGTGGTGCAAATAAGTAAAGCGCAAAGCCAGAGCACCCCAAAAAGTCAGGATCGTGACACTATGAGAAGATCAGGAGTCAAATGGTAATCAAAGTTCAAAAGACAAATCAATTAACATTGGCAAAAAGATTATAATGATGGATGAGAACCAGATGGGACATTTTGGGGGTAAAAAGGACATATGTGCTTCTCTTGTAGAGTTTGCCAATGTATTAAGCCTGCATTAAATGTTGTAATGTTCTTATGAATTTTTTTCTTCTTAAGGCAAATAATGAGTCACACAGATCTGCATGTTTTTCCATTGTACTACTATTCTATTACATTTGTACCACTTTTCTTCAGTAAAGACAAGTTTATGTGATTTTGTCAGCAACACGTGGACCACCTTTAGCAATTGTAAGCACCCTTTAATTAAAAAATTTTAGCATTTTTCTTTTGGCTTTTTGGTGTAAAACAAAAGGATGGGAACATAATTGCACCTGATTTATTTATTCTGACATTTTTTACAATACATCATGCGTTGCATTTTAGTCTGGCTCAGGTAGGGGCGAGCGCACGCAAACATGAAATTCTGGTCAATAGTTATCACAGTGTGGAGAAAGTTCCTGTGGAAACCTCTCATGCAGTGGTGTGAAGATACTTTCAACATATCATCAACTTGAACCATTCTCACTATAGATTTATGCCACAGGACATGGCTCACATATCTGGTGAGTTTGTTGATGGCGCTCATGCAAGCTTCTAAACAGTGCCAGAGAGATGAAGCTTTTATGATCCCTCATTCTCACAAGCTGGTAGATCACATGATAAAGATGCATGGAGAACAAAGACCAAGCAGATACCATCTGGTCTGCAGGAGTCAATAGAAAGTCAGTGACGTGCAAGTTTAATAATTACAATTATTCTGAATTATTGTTATCTTTTTGAGTTCTCATCCCATTTTGATCCCAAGAAACCCTGAGGGCTTCATTCCCTGTTTCCACTTACAATCATTAAATACATTCTGCACAGGCAATATTGCATCTGAAAAGTGAATCTACGTTCAGCGGGAATCGAACGACCTGGTCATCGTTTCGCCCTGATCCAGTTGTTATCTGCGTGGCTTTTTAAATGTTCTCCTCCTGTTCATCTGAATTTCTGAACTCATTAATCATTGACAGGAGGACAGCACTTCCTTCCAGGACATTATCATTTGGCAGATGGGGATTATATGGCACTGCTTTACCATCCTTTCTCCTTCCCGGGGGCCTTGGTTCCTCTCAAGATCTCTTGCTGTTTTTCTGTGGCTGCTCACTGGGGGCTTTGAGCTACTGTTCTAATGTCAGGTGCTTTGTGCAAATGAAATGTGGTGGATAGAATTGAATTATAGTGGCCTGAAGGACAGCTTCAGACAGGTTCTCCAAGGGGAAGTATCTAATCTGCATCTCCATATGCTCCATAAGTTCTCCATATGCTTTTGTAGAACTTAGAGAGAAGTTCCATACATATTTTGGAAGCCAAAGATTAAAACTGTCCATTTCTAAAAAAAAAAATTGAGACATTGTGTCCACTTTCAAATAAATTCATTTAATTCATAAAAGGAGGACATCCCTGTGGTCACCAGGGGGTGGATTATTATAAAAAGACAGAAGGTCATGACTGGCTGAGAAGAAACCCTGCTTTGTGGAACCATAGACCTCCTCAGACCATAATTCTTTCTGAACGAGTATAAAACAGTCCTCTTTGAATTGTAAAGGAATTTCTGACCAGGGGAGGAATTATTGTACGTAATTATTCTACATTTGCATCATACATGCATTCAGCGGTCTTGTCCATGCTGTAGAGTACAGGTGACCCACGCCTAATAAGATCATTTTACTGGCCAGTTTTGGCAGTTGGACAGAAGTCACACAGCATGCAGCTCTCGGTAAATATGGTTTATTTGCATTAACTATCTACACAGCATCACAGGACACATATCATACAATTTACTGCCCATAAAACAGCCATTTTCTCAAAAAAAAAAAAAAAAGAGAGAAATTGATGTTTTCTGCAATTCAGACGGTTTATATCAGCCGTTTTAGATTCTGCTCTTCATGGCATGACAATAAACGGCAAAAAACGATTTCTTACAGTTTACTTCAGTCACAAGTACTGCAGACGTGCAGAAATTCGTGATGTGGTAGACCTGTATTTGTTAAGCCACTTTTCATCATTTCGTGTTTTGCTACATGAAAGAACGTTGTGTACGGTGGCTGGTGCCGCACGCACACGCAGCGCCGCTCGAGGAGCATGAAGTCAAGTTCACACAGTCACGCCGTGCCTTCAACAATGCAGGGAAGACTCCAGTGGCAGTATTTTCTACTGACCGTCGTCTTCACCGCCACATCTTACACACTCTTCAACTTCTGCACAGGGGAGTTTGAGGATCTTCCAGACAGAAGAGCACGTGGCTCCCGCCAAGAGGACGTGCTGCCTGCGGGCATTCCTGAGGTGGTCAGGGGGAAACCAAGAGGATGGTTTGGCGTCAGGCCGAGGGTGAGAGGGCGCAGCGGGGAGCGGACTCAGAAGGAGATCATGTGTGCGCTGAAGAAGCAGGTCCCTCTCAGCGTCGTGAAGCTGGGAGATGGGCCGTTTTCAGGGGAAGAGTGGGAGAGGAGCTTTCCCTCAAAAAGCCTGGAAGAAAGCCTGGGTCCTCTGAGGAGCTGCGCCGTCGTCACGTCTGCAGGAGCTTTACTCAACTCAGGACTGGGACCGGAGATTGGTAAGATGGGCAGGATGAAGATGAATCAAATGCACACAATAAAAAATAATATATATAATAATATAATATAATGGTGTCACTTTAGGTGTAATGGTAGCATGACAGTGACATTCTGAGATTACATCCGTAAACCACATGATGGAGCGGAAGAGTCCGAAATTGTCCATTCATAAAAAATATGACCGTTTATCTAATGCTGTATGTAAACCTCAGAATTTCAAAAGAGCTGATTTAAATAACAACATGGAAAGATGGTTCTGGAAGGCGGTTATCAGAGAGCATTGTTCCACGTTCTGGTTAATGTGTAGCGGCTCTGCGAGGACACGATCAGCCCGGCGCCTGATAAGGAATCAGGGTTTAACATGTAGTGGCCACTCCAGCTGCTAATGACTTAACCCTGAACCTCGAAATGTGGACTTCATACGTGGAAGTGGACATGATGACCAGGACTTTAAAGCCTGTGAACTTCACAATTCCAGGTTCTTGAAGCCCACAATTAGTGAAGTAAAGTGATTGTTTCTTGTGATACACAGCAGCACAGCACACAGTGAAATTTGTCCTCTGCATTTAACCCATCACCCTAAGTGAGCAGTGGGCACTATGACAGGCGCCCGGGGAGCAGTGTGTGGGGACAGTGCTTTGCTCAGTGGCACTTTGGCAGATCACGGGGCCGCTTCCTTAACTGCTAGGCCACCACCAATTAAGATCAGTACTTTTATTTTTTATGATTGCTTCAATATTATTGCAATATTAATGGCAGGGAACAGTGGTGTATACTGACAGATACAGACAGGAAATACAAGGATCTTGCACATCTAAATTATCACAGGTGATAAGTGGGCTTCAAGAAACTGGAAATGTTGAACTCGTGAACCTGTGGGCCTCAAAACCTGGAATTGTGGGCATCATGGACCTGGAAAAGTTCTTGAAGTCCCCACTTCCAGGTTGTAAAAGTTCACATTTCCTGGTCCATGAAGTCCAGGCTTCCAGGATCTTGAAGTCCATCATTTGATTCAGGGATGCATCATCAGCAGAGGCAAGATGACGCATGATATATTTCACTGCAAAATCCGAAACAGCTTTTAATTTTTGGTTACAATGTGTTAATTATTAAAGCCACTGACCTGGAATTAATGTTAAATTTTTTTTTCTTTCTTTCTTGAAAGACTCCCATGATGCTGTGCTTCGCTTTAACTCTGCAACAACGGATGGTTACAGTGTAGATGTGGGGAACAAGACCACTCTCCGCCTGGTAAACTCCAAGGTGGGATTCTCCCAAATACCTTGTCAGGTTTGGACGCCCCTACTCTCTGGCACTTTTGGAAACTAAGATGAAGCCATAAAGAAGAATCCTATAGAAACAAAATCATCATCATTGTCAGCCGCTTGAAAGTGTTCAGTATAAAACCTCCAGGACTGCTGGAGACTGTCCCCGCTGTCCAACTTAAGGTGGTGGAGAGAAGACAAAGAGTGTGAAATGCTGCCATCACAGCAAAAGCTCTCTGATTTTGAGACACACGAGGAGTACATAAGTACATAATAACATAAATTCAAAAAATGAAGAAAAAATGATTATAATGCAAGCGGTAAAATAATGCAAAATAATGAAGTGACATAACATCCAACCAGAACAAACAGGAAAACAGCAGGAAAAAAGGCCAATAAATGACAACAACTGTTTTACAGTAATGGCTGTGAGGTGTTTAGATGACAGGTCCTTGTCTTTTTCACTAATAGTGTGACCTAGAAACGTAACTGATTTGGAGGCAAAATGCAACTGAAATGCAAACCAAAACTAAGACAATAATCCTTTCTTCTTTTTTTTTCTCCTTTTCTTCTTCTAACACTGCATGGGCCGTGGTGGGCCAATTCAGGGGGGTCAGATGGAGAGAGAGAGCTGTAAATAAACAGATCTTAGACGTAAAACAAACAAAAAAATCAGTCCTGTCAGTCGAAGTCTCGTCAGTTGCATCACAACATGATTTTTACCTGTGAAAGAGTGAAACTGTCATGGGTTCAAGGAAACAAAAAGGGCACAGCGCAAGTCATAACCAAAACAATGTTGTCATCTCAATGCTACCATTTAAATCATGAAAAAAATACAGCATCATATTGGTCATCAAATGGTGTGGCAACACAATAAAACCCCACAATGGCAGTCCAATATAAATTCTCAGGATGTGTGGAATGTGTAGGGAGTGTGTGCGTGTATCAGTGTGCTTGGAATGTGTGTACGTCTTCGTATTCAGTCTGGAGCTCCACACGGCTTCACCTTATCAGTCCAGTTGGGGATATCCATGGTGGACATGTCCTACTCTGTGACCACGTCTCTCACCATAGGAGGTGCCAAATCCTCTTTGGAACCACTTGGAGTCGAACCAGGCTCCTCTGCTTTTTATTTTGGGGCATTCTCTCACCAATGTCCACTTTGGCCACAGCGGAAGTACACATCACACCGTTTCTTGCTCTGTTGGCGGGCCGTGCCGCGATGTGGAGTGGGGCTGCAACAGCATGAAGAATGCTGCAAAAGAATGAGTTGGGCCCTCTTGTCTTCCTTGACCCTTGCTTCGACCTGTCTGGCCTGGGCGTGGCACAGAACGTCAGCGAGACGCACTGAAGCATCAGCCCAGCATCTGTAATCCACGTTCCTCCCGCACATCATTCTGGTCAGCGGTTGCACAACCCGGCATGCAGGGCCGGGATGCCGAGCCATTTCGGTGGATGTCGGTGTGAACTCTCTGATGACATCATTCGCGGCTCTGGACAGGGCTCTGCATTAGGGAGGTGCTTAGAGGAGTTCAGGAGTCTGTACACATGCACAGGCCCACTTGGTCCATGGGGGACTAGTAAGCGGCGCCTGAACGAGTCTTGGGAGGAGAGAATGGGTCGGCTGCTCTGATGGTGGATTTCTCCTGTGGGATCGAAGCAGTGACGTCATCGTGCGGTGGTGTTTTTTGCTGCTCCGGTAGCGGTTGCTCCAGCAGGGGTCGCGATGATTTTTAGGGCGGAAGGGTGGAGCTTCAGATTCCGGTCGGCCTGCAGGTCCAAGAGTTCTGCAAAAGGGGGATTCAAAGGCACAGGAGCAGAGGCAAACAGTGCAGCCGTCGGGAAGTCTCCCTTCTTAAATAAAATAAAACAACCCACACACCCACAAGCAAAGTGCACATACAACAGTACAAAATTCATTTAAAATTGCACAGTTTAGGTGTATAATATATATTTTACCCCATCTTTCCACAAACTTCATTTTAAAACTTGTAAATGAAAAATATTTTCCCATATTCCCTTTAAAGCTGAATAAAGTGGAAACCTGCTGTAAATCGCTGTGCAGATGTCTAGACGGTAAAATCTACTGATAAGAGTTCAGTCCCAAAACAAAACGAGAGCGAGAGTGAGATTTGCAAACGCGTCGCACTAATGGCTCACAATTCTCCCGTTTTATGTTTTTTTTGGGCTAAAGTTGATGGTCAAACAACACGTGTCCAGGCCCATACATTTTTCCCTTCACAAACCTCACATGATATTTCATAGTCCTGCATCTACTGTGTTATTCTATAATGTAAAAAATTCAAGATCCATTATTGAGTAGGGGCGTCCAGACTTTTGACAGGCAGTGAATTTCGTGAAACGCCATATTTTCAGGAAATGATTAATTTAGTTCTGCTGCAATAAAGGTCGTAGTGAAGAGCTGGGACGCCTTCTCCAGTTCGCATCTTTACAAGACAGGAGTTCTGCTTGTGTGGGACCCAGCGCCTTACTCCAGAAACCTGACAGACGTGAGTACTGATTCTGGACAACTCTCCGGTCTGAAGTGCAGCACCGATCAGCCACAACTTTATGTCAAAAGAAGGAAAAGCAGCACAGTCCTCCCTGTAAGCTGGTGGAAGGAGTGTGTTGCTTTCAAGCCTTACCGAAACGTCCTTCATGGAAACAGTATTGGTGGTTTGGAATGGTTTGAGGAGCATCTGATGTGCAGACTTGTCTCCAGATGCCTTGCCAGGTCAAAGCTGCTCGTAATGGCTGATCGGTGTCGGCCAGCAGTGTAGCAGGACCTGTTTTTTGTGTTTTTTGTGTTGCACCCATTTCTTCCGTCTCCGTCGTAGTGGTACAAGAAGCCAGACTTTGACTTCTTCAAGGCCTACCAGAAATATCGGCAGCTCCATCCCGACCAGCCGTTTTACATTCTGAGCCCCTCCTATCACTGGAATCTCTGGGATTTGATTCAGGACAATACTGTTTTGAACCTGGTCTTCAACCCGCCTTCTACTGGAATGCAAGGTGGGTGGAAATCAGGTCACAGTTTTCAGGTGAACATTGTTATTTATGAGGATGAGGATATGAATGAAGAAATCACATACTGTTCAAATCTTTACTTCTACTTCACATCTTGGAATCGTGTAATACTTGAATCAGTTCTCCGGTACAAAAAAGAAGAACCAGAGAACAATAGATGAGAACTTCAGATTTGAACGAACATGTTCTGTTATAGAACATAGGTTCTATAATCGGTTCTATAATCGGTTCTATAGTTTGCAGGTATCTTTTACATATGACCATGATGGAGAAATGTACATTTTAATGGTGGATTACTAAAGGAGCTCAGATGAATGAGCTGCTTTTTTCTATTCTGGACCTCTTCTCCAAGGCATTGCCCTGATGATGAACCTCTGCGAGAAGGTGAACGTCTACGAGTTCCTGCCCTCACACAGGAAGACCAGCCTGTGCCACTACTACGAGAAGCACAAGGCCTACTGCATGTATGGAGGTTACCACCCACTTACCTTCGAAAAGAGCCTCATCAAGCGCCTCAACCAAGGCACCAGTGACGACGTCCTCACGTTGGGACGGGTCACGCTGAGTGGACTGTCGCAGATAACGTGTCCTTAACGTGTCCTTAATTCAAATTGTTGAGTCTCTGAACACCTTGTGCCCCCAGCCCGAGCTCCGCGGTTCTTAACATGATTAATATTAATGCACGAATGTGAAAACATCTGCATTTAGATGTATGTAATGTATGCTGTGTCGACATCCAGTCGAAAATAAGAAATTTCGTCGTTATTCCTGTGTCTCCCACTTCTTTAAAAAGCGGAAGCGCACTACATTTACATTTTACATTTACAGCATTTACCAGACGCCCTTATCCAGAGCGACTTACAGTCAGTAGTTACAGGGACAGTCCCCCCCTGGAGACACTCAGGGTTAAGTGTCTTGCTCAGGGACACAATGGTAGTAAGTGGGGTTTGAACCTGGTTCATAGGGATTTATTGAGAGTAAAGCTCTAGAACACCTAGTGAACTTCCTGCTCATTTTTTAGAATTTGGTCGTCTCCTTTGTTGCGTTAAAATGCTTTATAAATAAATGTGGTACGGTACTTTAAAATTGATGCTACTAAATAAGCTCATTTCCACAACTGAAAAGCTTGACTGTTGCTCATTTCCATTTTCCCCTCCCCTCAATTTTGGGAAATGCACTCTGTGCATTAAAAACACTGTGGCGTCATGGAGGCGGAAGCTGAGATCAAAATGAGCTGGATTTTTCTAGAATCAGGCCTTGGTGAGGCTCCGGGCTGGAATCATTTTTTTTTATATATATATATATATTAAAAAAAAAAAAAAACAGCAGTCTATTAGGGAACACAGGGGTCGTTAATAAACACCACAGCTCCTGCTGGCTCTCCCCATGACTGTTCCAACTAGGGTCGAAACGATTATTCGAATAACTCGAACGATTCGATTACAAAACAATCTTCGAGGAAAATTCTTTGCATCGAGGCTTCAGTTTAATTAGTCACCAAAGTCCATCTATTATCGTATCGCTCCTGCGGAGCTGCGCAGCACCAGAATCATTGTTCTACATGGACTGTTTTAACTGACGTGCATTTCAAAGATTTAAAGAGCCGCAATTTATTGGCGGAAAAAAAGGTGTGCGTAAAAGGCATTAAATGTCTGAAGTGTGGGAGCACTTTACGCTGCGTGGACAACGTAGTGCAGTAAATACACTGTAAAATGGACCTGGCTTACCATAAAAGAACTTCGTCAATACTAGAGCACGTTATCCGAGCAAATCCTCACGTAAACCGCACTTCTCCAAGCGGACAAGGTATCGTATTTGTATGATTGCTAACTAATATTAGCGCTTCTTAGAACATACATTATTTTAATTATTTGTGTTATGAGTAGTGGTGGGCCGTTATCGGCGTTAACGTGAGACTCTTATCGGGCGATAAAAAAATATCGCCGTTAATCTATTCACAAAGTTGGGTTGGGAGCTGGGTCTATACTACGCAAGCTATTGTGCCGGAGTTAAATGGTTACACTAGATTTATACGTATATTTCTTCTTTCTTGTGTCTTTTAGTTTGTTATTTCCTAAAGACTTTTATTTTGTTTTTGAGACCCGGTTCAGGTCTCTTGGACACATGGCGTGAGTCGTGGCGTGGGGTTTGTGTGCAAAAAGTTTTCTTTCATTTTTTGGCATGTGTTTTATTTTTTTATGTTCTTTTAATACTGTATATTGTAGAGAGAGGTGCAGAAAGACGCGATGTGTGACGCGATGTTCTGACGCGACCATGCTTTTTTATACAGAAATGCAGTATTGTAAATTGTGAATGCTTTATGTTAATGTTCAGTTCTCTTGGACACATGGCATGAGTTATGAGAGAGAGGTGCAGAAAGACGCGACATGTGACGCGATGTTCTGACGCGACCTGGCTTTTTGTACAGAATACACTTTGCACAGAAAATCTCTTCATTTGCGGTTCAAGAAACGAAATCAAAAAGTTACACAACGCAGAAGAAGGACCGCTACACTATGATGACTTTCACCTTGATATTTTAGCGCGGATGCATACCTAGAAACTAGGGCTGCACGATTTGGGGAAAAAGACATATTGCGATTATTGAGATCAATATTGCGATATGCGATTGCGATATGATAAACATACAAACTACTTATAACCTGAAATGCCCAGTGCTTTCAAAATACAATATTCTACAAAACTCTTTTACATTACTGTCGAACGACAAAGCCTGGTAAGGCTAAACAACTGTTTTGATTATATTTGGCCATTATAAAATCCCGTATTACAGTTCTTACATTTAACCAAAACGTTGTTTGGAGGCTGACTTGAACACAGGGATGCATAGCTTTGCTAGCTTAGCTAAGGTTAAGATTTGTAAACAGAGGTGAATTTCTTTAGGAAACCTTCAAAGTTTGAGAAACGTTAACTAAACAGCTAAGAACAGTCTAAATAGTTAATGCCTACGTTTAGCCAAAACGTTGTTTGGAGGCTGACTTGAACACAGGAATGCATTGCTTCGCTAGCTTAGCCTATCTTAGCTAAGGTTAAGACTTTTAAAACGGGATTTTATAATGGCCAAATATATTAAAAACAGTTGTCCAGCCTTACCTATGAAATGTAATCCCTGGCTTGGAGTATACAGCGGTTTGTACAGCCTCAAGCAGCACAAGAGTGAGGTATTTTTATGCACTTCTGTCCATAGACATGTATATGCTTCACGCCACAGCAGAGCCTATCACAATATGGCGGCGACGTTGACGTACGATGCAGCGCGTCATGTGCCGTCTAACCATATGTCTCTGAATCGAAAGTCATGTGACCAAATACGTCACATCCGACTGAAGTGAGACTCGCAAACTTTGAGAGAATGAGAGAATGGATCGAACATGTTGCCGATGCAATCCATGTACTAATCATTTAAATCGCAGCTTTTTGCGTTCATGTAATCGCACAGACTGACATCGCGATTACGATTGCGATTAGATTAATCGTGCAGCACTACAAGAAACCCGTTCTCAAAGACTTACTTTGAGTCATTATTTGGGTAGCACACATATTCTGAATGCCTTTGGCAGAATTCAAATGAGCCATTTTAATCTAGATGAATCTAGACTAATGTAGATTAATCTAGATTTAATCTAAAATATAGATTGATCTAGATTAATTCCAAGATTACAGTGAGATTAATCTAGATTAAGAAAATAAATCTATGCCCACATCTAGTTATGAGTCGATAGTAACGAGGAATGATAAGGCATGAGATCTCACATAATTCACGGCCGCCGTTCTATGTGAGTGGCAGTGGAATGGGCCACACCCAGCGACCAATCGGCGATGGTCCCACCCTTCGAGGTTGTTCCAGCAACAGGTGAAGCCACGCCAGCGGCCCTCAAAAGAGGTACGTGATGTTTTTATGGGAGTCCAGAAGTTCCCGAAGATATTCAAGTGCTCCAGGTCGTCACCAAGATGTTCATTAAAATACTCCAGGTCCTCAATGAGAATTTTGTTCAATTACTCCAGGTCCTAACCGAGATTTTAATTAAAATACTCTGGGGTCCTCTCCGAGATTTTAATTATAACACTCCAGGTCTTCACCGAAATTTTATTTCTAATACTCCAGGTCTTCACCAAGATTTTAATTCTAATACTCCAGGTCTTCACCAAGATTTTAATTATAACACTCCAGGTCTTCACCGAGATTTTATTTCTAATACTCCAGGTCTTCACCAAGATTTTAATTCTAATACTCCAGGTCTTCACCGAGATTTCAATTCTAATACTCCAAGTCTTCCCCAAGATTATATTTAGAACACTCCAGGTCTTCACCGAGATTTTATTTCTAATACTCCAGGTCTTCACCAAGATTTTATTTCTAACACTCCAGGTCTTCAAACGAGATTTTATTTCTAATACTCCAGGTCTTCACCAAGATTTTAATTCTAATACTCCAGGTCCTCCCCAAAGATGTCGTACCTGCATTAGTAGACCAGCTCCTCTTGCATGAGTTGTCTATCACATGAGTCAATAAAGCGGCTACACTTACAGCCGCTTGATTCCAGATTTCTGCGGCTCACTGGACTGTGGGTGTGGTGGAGGTAAAGATGTGGCCACTATGCCAACCGAGTTCTCCTCCTGCTCCTCGTTGACAGAAAGACACGTAAACTGTTAAAGTGAACATACTTGTGTTTATGACTTTTTACAGATTTTTAAGACTCCCAAGTGCTCCAGGTCGTCAACAAGATGATCATTAAAATACTCCAGTTCCTCAAAAAGATTTTTGTTGAACTACCTCAGTTCCTTGTCAAGATTTTGTTTTGACTTTTCAAGGTCCTCGACTTCACCTTTTCTTGTTAAGTACATAACTCCACATGTGTTCATTCATAGTTTTGATGCCTTCAGTGAGAATTTAAATGGTCATGAAAATAAATGGTCAACGTAAATGGTCACAGAAGACACAGAATGAGAAGGTGTGTCCAAACCTTTGGCCAGTACTCTGTGTCTCAAATCAGTAGTTTGAAATAAATATTCACCAGTGTGGTCAGAACACATTGCTGCAAATTTGTTTATTAATTTTAAAATAAGTTTTAAATATGACAAGACCACGGCACATTGTGTGGAGTAGATTTATTGAAATATATCAATTTTAGAAGTTTATAAATAAACCAGGAAAAAAAAATGTTCAGAATAATTCCTTTGTTCAATAAAAACCCAAATGGTCAAACCCACACGGTCCTCATCGCAGTGGGGCCAAACAAACCATTTACAAACCGCTGTAGCTGGAAATAATAATGGTAACATCCATCAGTCCTTTAACAGGCGGATGTGGGAAAAGTGGAAAACGTCCGTTCCCTCGGCCGGTTTCTCACGGCTTTCGTCCTTTCTTGCGCAGGGACTGGCCTTCTCCGGAGAAGGCTATGAAGCTGCTCGCCGAATCATCCTGAGCAAAGCCGAAAAAAAAAAAAAAAGTTAACACTCAGCCGTTAAATCGTATTACCTTCACCCCGCTGTTAAAAGTCAGTTTATTCCATTCTAGTCCAGAGAGCCTTTTCTGATATTTTTAAAAATTGGATGAGATGAGACAGGATCGAGGATTCTCACCTCTTCTATCTTTCTGGGCAGAGGTCGGGAGTTTCTGATAAAAGTGATCCGGCCCATTTTAAATTCATAGTTCGGGATGCCTCTGTGAAATCAAAGTTTACAAAGTGACGTCGGGTGATGTGACACTAGTGCATAGTTCATGTAGAAAGTACAACGATGATGAGGGTGAAGAGCGACCTTTTGATGTCACTGGGGTCGATGGGAACTGGACTTGGCTCGATGCCTTTCTTTTTGCCATCCAGACGGTTGCCTGATCCTGTGAAAGCCTGAATGCAATTGAAACTAAATTTTAATTCAAATGAACAAACACCTTTATAGAAATGACTGTTAAAATGAATATTATTTAAAAAAAAAAAAAAAAAAAAAAAAAAAAAAAAAAACTCACCCTGAAACCTAAATCCATCTCATAATTACTGGGGTCGGCATCTTCCTCCTGGCACAAGACAGCAAAGAGATTTACACTCTACCAATGAGACAGCTGGAGGACCAATAACCACTGTTCAAGGTGCCTACCGCTGGTTCCTCGTAATGCTGAGAGTGTCTTTCAGGCTCTTTGTAGCCCAGTGGTGCATCAAAGTCCACCTGACGGTTGCATAGAACCAATAAAATGAGCAAATCGTTTCCACTTTCTATGTCTTTCTTTCTGTGTACAAATAACAAGATTCTTACATTCATATCACACTCGATGATTGACACGGCTTTGTCCGGCTTAGTCTCCATGACTCTCAATTCATAGATCTAAAAACGAAGAAATAGGAACAAAACTTATTCAACTTTTCCAATGGAAAAAATGTAACTTACATTAAGCTGATAAAAAAAGCATTAAAAGAAAAAAAAAAAAAGGGGCAGTGGTGGCCTAGCGGTTAAGGAAGCGACCCCGTAATCAGAAGGTTGCCAGTTCGAATCCTGATCCGCCAAGGTGCCACTGAGGTCCCCTTGATGAAGGTACCGTCCCCACACGCTGCTCCCCGGGCGCCTGTCATGGTGCCCACTGCTCACCAAGGGTGATAGTTAAATACAGAGGACACATTTCGTTGTGTCACCGTGTGTCATGCTGCAGTGTCTCACAATCACTGCAGCATGTAGTGATTGTGTAGATTTACAGTACTGTGATTTGTCAGCAGCAAAATCCTGATTAAAAAGTGAAAGTGGTAATGTAGATGTTGATATGTAGAGATGTTGCAAAGAACATTACAACTCTGTAAACTAACGCTACACAACTCATGTCATTGTTTTAATAAAAATAAGGAATATCAATATTTCACTTGTTTTGTTGTTAAAATAAAAACATTTTCTTGCATCTCACAAAAACAAGGGATGTGTGTCGAGACATTATATTTTTAAGCAAAGTTAAGAACCTTTTCATTGTAGTTGATAGCGATGACGTCACCGGTAGTCAAGCAGGCAAAATTTCTCAGAGCATTTTCTAAGCTGCGGAAACACAAGTATAAGGTAAAGATAAAGATTGTGCATGTGGCCTGTAGACGCAGCGTCACACACAGTTGTCTGGGTTCACATACACAGCTTTGGGGTTGGTGATGTCGAGGAAGTCCGGGCTCTGAGGCTGGAACTTTGAGTACGTTGCTACCATCAGATTTACACTCTCCACCTGCACCAGACCACCTTCCTCCAGCAGCAGATTCTGCATCATCTGATGGGAAAACAATGCAGAAAATGCCTGAAGAACTCTCGGAAAGTCCCATGGTGAGAAGTGACATAGTACATACACGGTAGTATGGTAGTAGCCTAGTGGGTAACACACTCGCCTGTGAACCAGAAGACCCAGGTTCAAACTTACTACCACTGTGTCCCTGAACAAGACACTTAACCCTGAGTGTCTCCAGGGGGGGACTGTCCCTGTAAATGATTGTAAGTCACTCTGGAAAAGGGCATCTGGTAAATGCTGTAAATGTATTATTTAACATTAATACGAGTTCCCCCGGCCTGTCTACGGTCCTGCAGTGGCTAGCTCAGATGGTCGGATATGTCCGGAATTTGTCCCCTTATGACATCATAAGAGGGAAAGGTTACCTCCCGTTTCTCCAGAGAATTTCCCAGCCCTCCCATAAAACATTATTTACGGCATTATTTACATTTACGGCATTTGGCGTCTGCCAAATCTTATCCAGAGCGACTTACAACGTGCTTAAGTTACCATCGATGAAGAGATCAATTCCGGTTCACTAGGACCCCAACTATGAATACATCTATTTTATTCACTCTGTTGTAGATTCTGTACACAAGTTCGACAACAAGAAAATTACAATTTAATCTAAATATTCTTTAAACAGGAAGGTCTTGAGCTGTCGTTTGAAGGTGCTCAGTGACTGAGCTGTTCTGACCTCGAGGAGAAGTTCATTCCACCACGAGGGGCCAAGACGGAGAAGAGTCTAGATGAGCGTCTTCCTTTTACCTTCAGAGATGGAGGGACCAGGCGAGCAGTACTGGAGGCTCGGAGTATACGAGGTGCAGTGTGAGGTGTAATAAGGGCTGTGAGGTAGGATGGTGCTACTCCATGTTTGGCTTTGTAGGCCAGCATCAGTATTTTGAACCTGATGCGTGCAGCTACTGGGAGCCAGTGGAGGGAACGTAGCAGAGGGGCGGTGTGGGAGAATTTGGGAAGGTTGAAGATTAGTCATGCTGCTGCATTTTGTATGAGTTGTAGAGGTTGGATGGTACATAGTGGTAGAACAGCTAGAAGGGAGTTGCAGTAGTCCAGTCTTGAGATTTTCTAAGGACTGAACCAGTAGTTGGGTGGCCTGGGTTGACAGATAAGGGCGGATTCGTCTGATATTGTAGAGAAGGAGAGAATTATCTATACAGACCGTCATGGCTTCCAAACTGCAGTTGCTCGGTGGTTGGATGTACTTACAATGAGAATGTCTTAGTGACAGAGACAGTCCCCCTGGAGACACACAGGGTTAAGTGTCTTGCTCTGGGACACAATGATAGTAAGTAGGGTGTGAACCTGGGACTTTGGGTCTCCCGGTTCATTGGCGAGCGTCCCACCCACTATTTTGTACCGCATGCAACGTTGTGGCGGAACACTACTCGAAACGTCAACTGATAAACCTTTTTCTGCCGCAAAAGCGCTCACAGAGAGTTGCGGACATGCAGACCAGTCGAGGCAAATCGCCCTGACGAAGTCTCACAAAATTCAGGAATTTTTTTTATATAACACGAAGTTGGTTCCGCCCAACAGCATCTACACAACCGCCACCTGATTCGCTGGGCTGCCGTGAGGCTAAGAGTGAAGACGGTTCGCGCCTAACCCAGTGCGGCAGGTAGCAGATGCCCTCGTCGGCCACGAACTCCAGAACTCCGCAGTGCGTCATCCTGTCCGAGTTCTTGTTGGTCAGCTTGAAGAGCATGGGGTACGTGATGTTGAGCCGGCCTGCGGGCAGAAAGGGAGGACAAACGCCGGTTACCATGGCAATCCGAGGGCGTGGTACTTGATGGGCAGGAAACAGATGTGTGTACTTACTCAGCTGGTCCAGAGCAGACGGGGGCATTATGACTGGTGATTAAAACACACACACACACACACACACACACACACACATGATTATCCCGCACATGCTCAGTTGCATGGTATGTTAATGACTTCCATTATTAATTTACGAACTTTTCCCTCCCTTCTCCACGTCGGATCTGTCGTTGGGCCCCGCCAGCATGGACACCGAGTAGCAGCGGTACTGCGTGGAGAAGCGGTTCTGAAAGGCCCGTGGTATCGGGTGGTCGAACATGTTGAAGGAAAACTGCACAAAAAAAAACACTTGCCGCATGAAACCAGCACGCCAACGCAAACGATAATTTCGTTTATTTTATTAACGTGGATCGGGAACGATGACGCGTCGCACGAAAACGAAGCGAGCAAGACAGCAAGTCGCACAGCCGAGGCTAGGAGGCTAACTGGAATTAGCATTCCAGCTGGAACCGCGGTAAAACAGAGATTAAAAAAAGACGAGACGCGTGTGTTCGATCGTCAGTTACGCACCATGCTTTAACCGCGGTCGTCTGTGTATTTCAGGCAGCGCGGAACGATGACTTGCAATCCAACTGTCCCGCAGACTGCTTTCTCACCGCCCGGAACGTTAGCTCCAAAAGCAGGAAGTGACGCGGAAGCAAAACAAATCCCGATGGCCAATGACGTGGCAGCGTGACAGAAAAAATAAATACATTTTAAAAACCCGCGCCAAGGATTTTTTTTTTACTCAAACCCTAAGATATTTCCGTCGGGGCGAAATATGTGCTTTACAAAACCGGCGCAAAAAAACAAGGTTCCGTCTCCCCCTGCGTCCTCTTCTGATTGGTCCACAGTTGGCCGCCTGTCATATGAAGCTAGAATCCTATTGGCTACTTCAGCACAACTGTCCAACGCCGCGCATTTGGCGCCAGTTTCGTAAGACGGGACTGGCTTTTTTTATGTCGCCGCGACACACGCTTGTTTTATCGAAAGCGCGGCGACTTTTAAAATGTTCGTGACCTGCATTCGAAAGGAGTTTTATGACGTCGTGGTCAACCAGGTAAGTCGCCTTTGTCCTTGCTAGTTCGCTTGTGGCTGGCTAGCCGAGCGGTAGCGTTCGCGTAACGTTGTCCTTGCGTCTGTTTCCCCGCCCGCTGCCAGCGAGTCGCCCTCTTGGTGGCCCTGGACATCGACGCGCTGTGCGCTTGCAAGATCCTGCAGGTGAGTCGGCGCGTTGTCGCCCGGCGGTGGCGGCGGTGGTGGTGGTGGAAGCCCCGGTGTCTTTTGCGTGTGTCCAACGTCCCTGTTCTTCATGCCAAGGCGCTGTTCCACTGCGATCAAGTGCAGTACACGCTGGTGCCCGTGGCCGGGTGGCAGGACCTGGGGACGGCCTTCTTAGAACACAAGGGACAAGTGAGTGGCGTTTATCGCCTCCCGAAACAGGGGCCTGGGACGCGAACAAATACTAACCTGTCAACTGCGTGTGTTCTAGTACCGGTACTTTGTGCTCATCAACTGTGGGGCCAATGTTGAACTTTTGGAGACGCTGCAGCCAGAGGAAGACACCACCTTCTTCGTCCTTGACACCCACAGGCCGGTCGACGTCGTCAACGTCTACAATGACACCCAGGTGTGTGTGTGTGTGTGTTATGGCCGTTTGACTGAGCACCGTCCCACTGAGCAAAGCGCCATCGTCCCCACACAGACTGTCCCTGTAACTACTGATTGTAAGTTGGTAGTAGGGTGGTAGTAGCCTAGTGGGTAACACGCTCGCCTATGAACCAGAAGACCCTGGTTCAAACCCCACTTACTACCAAGACACTTAACCCTGAGTGTCTCCCGGGGGGGGACTGTCCCTGTAACTACTCTGGATAAAGGCGTCTGGTGAGTTTCCGTAAACGTGAGTGTCTGTCTTGTGCAGATCAAGCTCCTGATAAAGCAGGACGATGACCTGGGCGTGCCCTCCTACGATGACATCTTTCGCGACGACGAAGATGATGAGGACGGTGGAGACTCGGGGAATGAGAGCGACGACGGCTCTGAGCCTTCTGGGAAACGTCGGCGGTTTGATGAGGCAGGTGCCTGCCGTCCGATGGAGGATCTGAGTCCGTTCACCTTGTTCTTTGAAATGGATGCCGGTTTGTCTAATTGTTTTTTCCCGTTTGTTTCTATTCAGGGAGCGATGGAGAGAAGAATAGAGAGACAGAGGGCAAAGAGAGAGTGGGAGGCGCGAAGGTGACGTGTGTGCACGCGCTGTTTGTTTTCACGGATCTCGTATGTACAGTGGGGTTTGAACCTGGGACTGTGTGCTGTCCTGGTCCATAGTGGTGTGTTGCCCGCTAGGCCACTACCAGCCATGTTGTGGAGCGTCTCAGTGAGTTGTACGTTTTTTTTGTTGTTTTTTTTCAGACGCGAGATCTTGTTTGACTACGAACAGTATGAATACCACGGAACTTCGGTGAGTACCGTTGACGGCCCGCACTCCTCCTTTGCCTTTTCCGGGCTATGAAGCGAAATATTATTCATTCATGTATTTCCCTGTTTATTTTCTGTCATAGGCTGCGATGGTGATTTTTGAGCTGGCCTGGGTAATGACCAAAGACACCAAAGACATGCTGTGGTAAGATACGGCCACCAGTAAACCGACCGGTGACCCGCCTCGATGGTGCTGTCAGGTCTACCCGAACGTTCCGGAAGCGTTTCTGGTGAACCGGTAGCAGGCCTGGCCTCACGCGGCGTGGCTTGAGACTGTGCCTGTGTGATAATTACTTTGTTCTGTGACAGGTGGGCTGTCATTGGTTTGACTGATCAGTGGGTTCACGACAAAATCACTCAGTAAGACCCTTTCAACATTTATTTTTATATACATATATTTATTTTTATTTAAAAATTTGTGTTTCAGTAACCGTGTGTTTTTATTTTAGTATGAAGTACGTGACTGACATTGCCACCCTCCAGCGGCACGTTTCTCGGCACAACCACCGCAACGAGGACGAGGAGAACTCCCTGTCCATTGACTGCATGAGGATCTCTTTTGAGTACGAGTATCCTTCATTGTTAAAAATGGCCGAGCCTGTCGCTGTTTCCCATTGTACCTCAAAAGCCTGAATATGGGGCAGTGGGTGGCCTAGCGGGGAAGGGAACAGACCCGCAATCGGAAGGCTGCCAGTTCGAATTCCGAACTGCCAAGGTGCCGCTGGGGTCCCCTTGACGAAGGTACCGTCACCCCACACACTTCCCCCCCGGGCGCCTTTCATGACTGCTCACGGCTCTCCAAGGGTGATGGTTAAAAGCAGAGGACACATTTTGCGGTCTCATCGTGTGCATCACAATGACAATCATTTAACTTTCAACGTTTTTTTTTTTTTTTTTTTTTCTTATGCTTTTTGGAAGTTTAATCCTGTTGTGATTTGAAGACGTGTTTTTGAACAATTTGAGATGCTGGATTCATGACCCACGTTAAACGGAATCTGGTTTTCAGATTCACCAGAATGGTGAGTTTTAGTGCCAAAACTGTTAAATTAACATCATGACTAGCATATGTTTTTCCAGGGGGGCAATATTAATATGACTACAGTTTGATTAGTGCATGTTATATTAACTATACTACACTGATGACTACTTAATGAATTATAGCTACACTGAGTGATGTGATTGCACACAGTGAAATGTGTCCTCTGCTTTTAACCATCACCCTTGGTGAGCAGTGGGCAGCCATGACAGGCGCCCGGGGAGCAGTGTGTGGGGAGAGTGCTTTTGCTCTACGTTTAAACACCCAGCAGTGAATTTTAACGTATACTCTCAGAGCATCCGGTATTGTACAACTAGAGGGAGCCTGAGTTCCACCAGCAATCCCAAGGTACTTTATTTATTTATTTTTCTACGGCCCTTAACCAGCTGCCAGCCTGCGCTTGTCCCTCTATCAGCACTGGTCCCTGTATGAGAGCATCTGCAACACCAGCTACACGTCCTGCAGCTTCAAGCTGTGGTCCATTAACGGGCAGAAGCGTCTGCAGGAGTTCCTGGCTGACATGGGGTGAGCGGCCACCCATCCCTGCGCACACACACGCACCACACTAGAGCTGGACATCCGTCAGGTCCACGTTCGGTTTAGAACCGTCTCATTTCACGCGGGCTCACGCTGGACTCGGGTAAAGGAGTTGACGGCTGAGGAAGGCTAGTCTCTTGCAAATATGTTAAGTGAAGTTTAAAAAATTGAATAAATGGCTCCTGGACATAAGACAAAAGAGCTGTGTGCAGGTTGAGCTTGATGAGCATGCTGAACCAGGAGGTAGAAGCGGCTGGAATACGAGCTTTTTCTTTCTAGAGCATTTACATTGACAGCATTTACCAGACGCCAGAGCGACTTCCAATCAGTAGTTACAGGGACAGTCCCCCCCCCCTGGAGACACTCAGGGTTAAGTGTCTTGCTCAGGGACACAATGGTAGTAAGTGGGATTCGAACCCGGGTCTTCTGGGTCATAGGCGAGTGTGTTACCCGCTAGGCTACTTCCACCCTTGCAGAAGCTGGTAGGGGGAGTCAACCGTCCAACTTTTTGTTTCCTGACTAGCGAGACCGTGGCTGCGCTTATTGTCTGTCAGTGAGGAGAACGTCCCACCTACGCTAAGCTGTGCTTTAAAATGCAACTCTTTCCATCCAACCCGAAAAGAGGTCGGTGCACAAAGCATGCTGGTACAGTCAGTTTGGCCGACCTTCATTTGACTCGTGCTGAATGCGGACACTTTAAAAAATGGTCTCCGTTCTGCCTGAGGCTCTCCTGACCCCACGAACGCCAGACAAACGTCTGGTTCAGACGTCTCTGTGAACAAGACCATAACTCTCATCTCACTGACCGATGCATTGATAATCGTAATCGAATCGTGAGACCAATGAAGGTTCACACCTCTAGTATGGAGTATTTTTCCATAGCAAGCAGACATTTTAAACCCTCTTGTTTTCTGTGTGTGTGTCAGTTTGCCTCTAAAACAGGTCAAACAGAAGTTTAACTCTATGGACGTTTCTATCAAGGAGAACCTGCGGGAAGTGATTGAGGAGTCCTCCAGTAAATTCGGGTAACTTGTGTGTGTTTTTTTTTTTTTTTTTTTTTTTTTTTTTTTTTTTTGCAAGTTTCTGTTTGCAGTACACGTGGACGTTTGATCTGTTTCAGCATGAAGGACATTCGCATCCAGACGTTCGGCGTCCACTTTGGATTTAAGAACCGCTTCCTGGCGGCGGACGTGGTGCACGCCGCCACCGCCGTGCTGGAGGGCGTGGAGAAGGGCGAGGCAGACAACTTCATCCGAGCGCTGGACTGCTTGAGTCGGTAGGGCAACCGATGTGTGACATCGCAGGCTCGCTTGCGGTGGTGTTGGTACATATCGTCATTTCCAATCCCATGACCAGAATGCACCATGGGATACATTTACATTATTTATCAGATGCCCTTATCCAGAGCGACTTACAATCAGTAGTTACAGGGACAGTCCCCCTGGAGCAATTTAGGGTTAAGTGTCTTGCTCAGGGACACAATGGTAGTAACTGGGATTCGAACCCGGGTCTTCTGGTTCATAGGCGAGAGTGTTACCCACTAGGCTACTACCACCCTGTACGCCCAGTGCATTTGGTTCTACAGGCAGAAGAGGTCTGTAGAACCAAGTCCTCTCCCTGCCTCGTTTGGACTAGACAGGAGCTCAGCGTGGACATCTATATAGTAGAAGAGCTTTAATTTATTCATATTGCCATGCTACCAGGCCGCCATTTTCTCTCTCTCTACACCGGTTCTCGAGCAAAGGAACCAGAGCAGTGGAAAATGGAATCCTGGGTCCCCTCTGCCGGTGTTTTGCAACACGCGTGTCTCTGTCTGCAGGAGTAATCTGGACCGGCTGCACTTAGGACTCGATTTGGCCAAGAAGAAGCTGAAAGCCGTCCAGCAGACGGTCGCCAGCTGCATCTGCACCAACCTCATCCTGTCCCAAGGACCCTTCCTCTACTGCCACCTCATGGAGGTACACTCTTACAGGCCGCTTGTGCAGTTTTAAAAGTATAGACCACGTCTCTTGTGTAGGTTGGATTCTGTTATTTCATCTGTTGGTTTGATCACAGGGCACCCCGGACGTGAAGCTCTTCTCCAAGCCTCTGGCTCTTACTCTGCTCTCCAAGTACCTGCTTAAGGCCTTCATCTGCTCCGTAAGCTCTTCACACACCCTGACTTTGTTGGATAACCAAGTGCCGATGCCTTGACGGGGCGTCTTCCACGGCATAAAACTATACGGCCTGGTTTTTTTTTTTTTTTTTTTTTTAGGAAGCTCAAATCCCATTAGTATGGGAATTATTGGACTGTTATATTTGGTTTGGACGTGTACATGTGCTGCATGCGTTGTTTCCATATTCCAGCACCTCTGCAGCCATGTGTCTCCTTTTTAAGTCATGTAAATGTGCTGTAGCTGGTGCTCTAGTTAGTTAATTGGACAATATTTTACTTTACTTTATTTCGCAGATGCTTTTATGCAAAGGTAGTCTCGGCTAGTCTCTCTATCTATCGAAAGTTAAATTATTTTATTTTATTTTTTTTTTCGAAATTGCATTTTGAAGAAAAATTTCAGAGGACATATGGTCTTGAATTTGAGTTTTCCCGTAGTAACCGCTCGGTCTGACTCTCGCTCTCTGTAGACCAGGAACAAGCGCTGTAAGATTCTGCCTCTGATCATGGCGGTGCCGCTGGACGTGGAAAAGGGTACGCTGATGGTGCTGGGCATCCCACCGGAGTCGGACACGTCAGACAAGAAGAAGTGAGTGGACCCCGAGGCCAGCCTTGCGACTTTGACCAATCACCAAGCTCGCTTCCGTGTGCCTGCATGCAAAGATGCGGGTGTTAACAGTAAAACGGAGTCAAGTCGGGCATTTTGGGCAACAATAATAATAATCAATAATCAGCAAAACATCCCATTAAATTTTGTTTTGTGCACAACAGTGAGTGTGAAGCCTTCTAATGCTCCTTCTCTCTGTTCCACCTATGCAGCTTCTTTGGCAGGGCGTTTGAGAAAGCTGCCGAGAGCACGAGCTCTAGAGCACTGCATGACCATTTTGACACGTCCAGTAAGTTTTTCTTGTTTTGTTGAAATTGGGATTTTTTTATTTATTATTTTTTTTCCCTTCATATTTATGCACTGAGCATAAATATTTTTTTTCTTTTTTCTTTCGCATTCCATGAACAAATTCCAATTTTATGTCACGTCATACACTGTATGATATGCAGTGAGATGCTTTGACGACTGCTATAGACCACAGTATTGCAAGTATACCATGAACCAATATGCAAATATTGCAAACATAACAAAATATTACACTTTGTCTTTAACGTAAAACATAAAGTATGTAACAGGTAGGGTGGAGGTGTGCAAATGAGTCAAGTCAAAGTATAAAGTGAAAAAATTGTGCAAAAAAAAAAAAGTTAAGAGTTTGTGCAAAAATTGAATGAACAGGCAATAATAACTTAGTGCTCTTTTTGTCATATTTTACAATTCTTACGTGAATTGAGATGATGCGAGAAATGGAGAGACTAGCCATTTTGGAACCTGTCCACCGGGTGGCAGAGTTCAACTGTGCGCACATACAACTTTTCTCAGACCCATGGAACCATTACATACGCACGCCGCCAGTCACTACTACTCCTTTTTTTATCATTTTTTTTTTTAAAGAAATAAAGATGTAAAGTTCCTGAAAGGTCATTGATATCTGACCCATGAGTGTAAAATGAAGTACAAAACTAGCGCAGGTCTCTAGGATCGTTGCTGGCTTTACTTAGTGAGCCACGTCACGTGGTACTGCGAGCGTTGCATCCATGTTCCAGCACCTCCGCAGCCACGCATCTCCTGTTAAAAGTTGTGCAAATTACAGCTCCTGATCTACGCCCGACTCTGATTGGTTCATTTACTCGGGCGTTTAAGTAAAGCCTTTCAGAGTTGTCCTAAAGTTAGTTCAACAAATTTTTGGTAAATTTGACTCATTCTTTGTCATATTTCTGAGATTGTGTGGTCATGAAAATGTGTCTTAGGCTAAGAGTACTTAGAGAGTGAAAAGTCATGGAAATTATTTTGTAAAAATGTGTAAGTACCCTGTTTTCAAAGCAGTTGAAAAATCTGGATGGTTTTTCAACAGTCCTGGAAGAGTTCCTTTAACTTCACTCGTATTACTGATGTTCTCACAAAGCCGATCATGACCGTAGCAGTCATGAAGGTCAAAAGGGGCGACTCTGACTTTTTTTTTTTTTTTTTTTTTTTTTTTTTTTTTTTCTACGCGTGCACACACACAGACTTCTGGTGTAGAGTGTTGAGGAATGTCCTTTTATTGGACTTATTGGCAAAATGGTCCCACTTACTGAGGAATCTTGTCTAGTGGAGCACAGCCCAGCTCTCACACACCCAAAGACGCTGGGATGTTCTCCTTTTTTGGCCCGACCAGACCGTCAAATGCCTTGACGCCTCCTAAAATAGGACGCGCTGCGTATGTTTTGTATGTAAAGCATGTATGTTCAAGAGGCGGCCACGCGGCCCATATCAGAACATCTAACCCGGCCCGGGCCACTCTAATTCTTCTCCCCCTCCTCTTCTTTTCATAGTTATTGAGCTGAAGACGGAGGACCGGGGGAAATTCCTTGATGCCCTTATCACTCTCTTGTCATAAGAGCTCAGGGGCATTCTGGGATAGCGCCCGACAACCCTGGATTTTATGTACATGCAAACATGCAAGTTTTTTTTTTTTTTTTTTTTTTTTGCATGAGAGGAATTTTTCACCCCTTGAGTAAATGTTAGAAATCCCAGGTTTCCACGCAGTTTGGTGCCAAATACCATCTTTCCCTCCCAAACGGTCTCGAAAACCCAGATATTGTGTGTGTGTGGTGTGTGTGTGTGTGAGAGAGAGAGAGATTGCGGGTGTGCTTCTGTACATATCTAATCATTTATGTCCCTGTTTCCTGTACTTGTATGTGTGTGTATATATATATCATTTTTAATGTGTGCTTATGTAAATTATTCTCTAATTTGTCTTATTAGTGTAATAAAACCTTTACTTAAACCTTAAAACCTTTTTTTTTGTTCACCTTTTCTCCATGAGTTGCTCACAGCTGTAATTTCCACACAGGACCATTTACGTACACGGAGGTAAATCAGAATATCTGGTCACGTCCTTCTTATATTCACTTTCTGCAATAAATACTACCAAATAATTCAAATTTGTGACCGTAGCTCGCCGGGGTGTGAAATGTTCCCACGTTCTCACTCATGACACGGTTGTCTAAGAATCGAGGGGTGTGAACCACATGGGCATAAGTCACATTTTGACATAGATATCAAATGAAAGCTCTTGACTGACTCTTTCTACCGGCAAAGGGATCTTTATACATTTTCGATTCAGTTAATTACTGTACACACAAGGCAATTCAACCATCCAATACACCGTGAAAATATTCAGTGCAATTTCAGTGTATAACTGATCACTTCCACCATAAGCTGTGTTTACAGTACAGGCCAAAAGTTTGGACACCTTCTCATTTAATGTGTTTTCTTTATATTCATGACCATTTACGTTGGTAGATTCTCACTGAAGGCACCAAAACTATGAATGAACACATGTGGAGTTATGTACTTAACAAAAAGTGGAGACCTGGCCTCCACAGTCACCGGACCTGGGTGAGCTGGACCAACAAGTGCTAAACACCTCTGGGAACTCCTTCAAGACTGTTGGAGAAGCATTTCAGGTGACGACCTCTTGAAGTTCATCGAGAGAATGGCAAGAGTGTGCAAAGCAGTAATCAGAGCAAAGAAACTAGAATATAAAACATGTTTTCACTTATTTCACCTTTTTTTGTTAAGTACAGAACTCCACATGTTCATTCATAGTTTTGATGCCTTCAGTGTGAATCTACCAACGTAAATGGTCATGAAAATAAAGAAAACACATTGAATGAGAAGGTGTGTCCAAACTTTTGGCCTGTATTGTATGTAAACTGTAAAAACAGTTTTCGTGTTCTACACAGCTGCACATGGTGTGCGTGACGAGAAAATCTGACGTCATTATTATTATTATTTAGATATTCGTTCATATTTTTATGCTGTACGACGGGCGGGTTACACTGGTTGACAACCATTTACTTTTTGCTTGTTGTTGATTTCCAGTTTGTCCCGAGGCACATTTCCATACACATTGGTAGTTTTAAGAACTATTTTTTTTAAATGGTGTGCATCTGTTGCCCAGACCACCTCTGAGTGTCGTCTAAGCGATGGGATCTTCTTGGCTTCCTTCGTATCTGTGCTTGTGATTGGACAGAAGTCTCACACACACACCCACACACCACTGTGGCAATTACTGGGTGGATGTGTTTATACTGGTAGGCTGCTATTATCTAATTGGGCTAACGGTGCAAAATGACTGTTTACGGTTTATTCACGAGAGACCCTACTTTACTCGGAACGCGGGTCTATCGTGCATTCTTTATATCTATTTAAAAAACGGTCCTTTCTGCTGCTTTTTCAGCGATTACTCTGACATTTTTACTCTTCACCCTGATTTTACCCTTCTCGCCCTGAGCCGCCATCTCGCAGTCATGCATTTTAAATGTTGGCCCAGACGCGCCCTCCTTGCCTCGCCGTGGCTCTGGAATAACCCGGCGCTGTTCGCAGGCAGCCATTCGTCTAGATTACAGGCGTTAACGTCCCTGAACCCGGTACCTGAGGGGGAATTTTCCTTAAAATTCACGGATGTTGCAACGCGTGCGAAGGGGGGAAAAGGTAAAGGAATCGGATTCCGGAATGTACAAGTGTAGACGCATGAGGTCGGGGCTTCACCGGGGTTCAGCGGGAGTCGGTTTATGTAAGGGTGTTGGGGGTCAAGGCGAGGGTTCAGCCAAGCGACTGCGATCAGCAGGTGGAACTTTGGAAATAAGTAGGCCAGGGTGTGTGCATTAATAAGCGCGTGTGTGTGTGTGTGTGTGTGTGTGTTCCAAACCAGCCGCCTCTCAACGTGATATTTACAGTAATTCCCCCATAAGCGCACACACACACACACACACACACACAACCCTTCTGCTGAGCTGCTCCAAAGGAATGTGACTGGTTGCCATGGCGTTGCAGGACACATGTGGAGAGAAAGAAAGGAAGCGTGAAGAGGAGCGAGTCGGAGTCAGAGTCGCGCCCGCGATGAACACGGTTCCGGCGAGGCCCTGGTTCAGAGCGGCTAACAGTCAGGCCCCAACTGGGGACACGGTGGCAGTAGGTGGGGCTTGGACCTGGGACTTTGCAACGAGGTCAATGATCTTCGCATTCGCTGCCACATTCGTAGCCGTTCCACGAATAAAAGGAGCGATGGAATAAGCTGGGCCGTCCCCCTTTCAGGCACCTCCTGGTGACAAGATTAGCTGGGCCGGATGATCGAGGACAACAGAAGCATCATGCTGGGCTCTACACACCCTGTAATCCACTCGCCGTGCGTGCGTGCGCGTCACCATGTGTTAAATACGCATCCCACCTCTCAGGTCACCGCAGTGCTGTTATTATGTGACGTGAATAATTCTCAGTTATGGCTTTAAATACTCGGTCGAGGTAAGACGGTGATTAGGAGTTATTCCAGTTTACGAGGCTGCCGGCTGGTTTTTTTTTTTATATACCAGACGGTCTTGATCATCTCTCCTCGACCGTTAATTTTATCTTTTGTTAATACAACAGTCACCTTTCATAAAAGTAATAAAGATGAATCGTGATCGTAATATGAGGTGCAAGGATGCCTCTGTTTATTATGGGTGGTAGTAGCCTAGTGGGTGACACACTCGTCTATGAACCAGAGGATCCAGGTTCAAACCCCACTTACTACCATCGTGTCCCCAAGCAAGACACTTAACCCTGAGTGTCTCCAGGGGGGGACTGTCCCTGTAACTACTGATTGTAAGTTGCTCTGGATAAGGCCGTCTGGTAAATACTGCAAATGTAAATGTATGCTTCTGGAATGCAGATTTGTTTTATAACTGCGCAATAAACGTTCGGTTTTACTTTTGTCTATTTTTGCTTCAGTCATTTGCTATTTTCCACATTTTTATTCGTTTTTTTTTTCCATATACCTTTATTATTACTACCACTTTTGTGAAGCATTTGGAAGAAATGTGTTGCTGATATGTCACTGGGTATTTTTATGATTTATGATTTGGTGAATTGGTTACGCATTTTTCTTTTTTTTTTTTTTTTGCCATTTTTGCTCTGAACCGCTACACTTTTGAATGGAATTTGTGGACTTATTGAAAAGGCACGTGCTTGATTATCAGGTGCGTGCACTCGGTCCTGATGTCCCCCGGTCCCCGTTTTCCCTGAACAGATGAGTCACTCTGGATCTGCTGATCTGCTCTCCGGCCCGGGCTGGTTTGCGCTGGTTCCTTCAAAGTCCCTGGAAATTAGAAAACATTCCGGTCGGAGCCGAAGGTTCCTCCCAGGTGGTCGGGCGGAGAAGGGCGGCGGGATGGAAGAGAGGGTCTCCTGTCGGCCTCGCCGCGGCCCTTACTGTCTTTTACACACAAACACACACCGTCCCCACTGAGTACAAAGCAAAGCCCACACACACACACACACAGAGGCGTGCTAATCTACTTTCTGAGCCACTCCTGATGGTTTTACATTCCAGAGTCAGTCTACCATTGGTACCGCCACCAAACTGTGTGTGTGTGTATTTGAAGCGAGTCTCACATGAGTTGGTAACTTGTGTGAGGACCGATTAACGCTAATGCTTCTGTAACCGCGTGTGTGTGTATGTGTGTGTGTGGCTGCTTCTGTAACTGTGTGTGTGTGTGTGTCAGTGTGTTCCTGCTCCTCTAGACCAGGCCAATGTTGCTGTGAAGTGAACTGAAAAGCCTCTTATGGTGGAGCCGACTCCTTCAGCAGCTCTTCCACTCGCATGATGTTCTGTTCACGTTGTGAAGATGGAGACATGATGAAGATTGCACTCGGTCTGGTGGTTTAGTACACCGCAAAACCCAAGGAGAACACAGATCTGCGGGTTCTAATACGCTATCAACAAGGACACGAGCGTCTGGCAAACTTTTTTTTTGGAACAAACCGGCCTCATGAAAGGACATGAGTACTCTGCCATCCGCAGAACAAGTGTAGAACATTCCGGGAAAGTTTAAAATAGATAAATATTGTTCCTGCTGGTCCCCCCTTGACAGCGGGTTGTCATTCGGATCGAATGGAGCATGTACAAATCTGTTGTTGGTGTAGTTTATTATTGACTTGTCATGCTGTGCAGCTTTGGAATATTTTGATTTCAGAGCAACAGAGAATTCTACACAACCGTTTATAGACATTATAGACATTATTTCTACAGGGACGTTCTGCGCGGTCTCGTCACGCACTCCATCATCCCCAGGCGCTGGCATCATCTGACACCAGCATCTTCCACCAATAAGTTGGAGCACTGGCCGCAACATCTGACCCCACACGCTCCCCTGTGGAGGGCGAACTGCCTGGCCACATGATGCCATCCAACGAGCTGGAAAACAGGAATTTTACCAATTAAGGCCGACTCTGAAGACCTCAAAACAGCGACCATGCACTGAGGTCATTCTGGGACCATCTGAGGGTTCGGACACTGATCTGGAGCAACGGTCTACTCAGCGTTTACATTACATTGACGTTTAAGGCATTTGACAGACGCCCTCATCCAGAGCGACTTACAACATGCTTCCATGTCACCATCGATGAAGTGGTCAGTTCTGGTTCACTAGGACCCCCAACTATGAATACAATCTTTTTATTCACTCTGTTCTAGTTTCTATACAGAAGTCAGACAAGAAGAAGGTTACAAGTTCATCTAAATATTCTCTAAAGAGGAAGGTCTTGAGCTGTTGTGTGAAGGTGCTCAGTGACTGAACTGTTCTGACCTCGAGGGGAAGTTCATTCCACCACCGAGGGGCAGAGACGGAGAAGAGTCTAGATGAGCATCTTCCTTTTACCTTGGTGGCTCGGAGTATACAAGGTGTAATAAGGGCTGTGAGGTAGGATGGTGATTAGCTTCCCAGGGAGAAAGAGGATCCTGGAGATGCCCTTAAACATCAAGGGCTTATTTAGGATGTTCCAGCAGGAAAGCAACGACACTGTCTGCTTCAGGTGGGTGCCATGTAGGGGTTCACTTTGAACCTTAACTTAAAGTCTCCATCAGGACTTCCTTCAGATCTTCTCAACTAATACTCTACTCTCTACTCGTGTCACGTCCATGCGGGCATGACGCTGCGGGTGCACAGAGAGCAGGACGAAGAGCGACGAGGAATGAAGGACGCTTTCACCTGACATCACGAAACTGGGGTTTAATGGTGGAACACAAGACAGGGGAGACATCCGAGACGTTGACATGGGTGAACACGGAACATAACGTTAAAGACCTGACAGCGGACAGAAACGAACAGGGCAGCTTTATACAATTAACACAGGTGAAAACGATTAGGGAACATTACACATGACAACAATGTAACCCCTTTTCAGACCGGATCGTGACAACTCGTACACAATAAATGTGCCCATATTTTATTATATAAAATGAAAAATTCCTTCGTTGTCACACAGAAGTTTAAAAATCATCAAACATTTAGTGTGTGTGGGGTCATGTGAACGATCAGTAACATATTTCTAAAAAAAAAAAAAAAAACGTATATGTCAATCATTTTCCTGACTTTGCCCTCTCGCTCTGTGCTTTTAATAAGTGTGTTTAGGTTTATTCCATGTAAAGGCAACCTTTCATTTCTGGATCCGCTGGGGGTGCCCTACCTGCAGAGCGCTGACCTTAACTTATTGGAAGGACTACTGGAAAACACGAAGCAGATGCTGGGGAGCCGTGAGTGGAATCTGTGGTCCACCGGATTAAAGAGGAGCGAGGCCATGTGGCTGGATTAATGCCTGCATCTCCGATGGTACAAGGGTGCATTGGTGGCCATGAAGACCAAACCGCAGAAGAGTCCGGTCCAGCGTCAAACTCAACATGACCCGTTTTTTGCAATAGTACATCATCTCTCTGTAAACATTTACATTTACAGCATTTATCAGACACCCTTATCCAGAGCGACTTACAATCAGTAGTTACAGGGACAGTCCCCCTGGCAACTTAGGGTTAAGTGTCTTGCTCAGGGACACAATGGTAGTAAGTGGGATTTGAACCTGGGTCTTCTGGTTCATAGGCGAGTGTGTTAACCACTAGGCCACTACCACCCTATATAAACATTGGACATTGTGTATGGTGTTGGGGTGTCAGGGGCTTCGGCAGCCATGACCCTCGTTTGGAATAAGTGGCTGTGGAATGTGAGTGAATGGGTTGAGGGTTGAGGATGGAGTCAAGCTCAACTCCCAGTCCTACTACCAGTTTCTGGAAGACACCTTCTTCAAGCAGTGGTACAGGAAGAAGTCTGCATCCTTCAAGAAAAACATGATTTTCATGCAGGACAATGCTCCATCACACGCGTCCAAGTACTCCACAGCGTGGCTGGCAAGAAAGGCTATAAAAGAAGAAAAACTAATGACATGGTCTTCTTGTTCACCTGATCTGAACCCCATTGAGAACCTGTGGTCCATCATCAAATGTGAGATTTACAAGGAGGGAAAACAGTACACCTCTCTGAACAGTGTCTGGGAGGCTGTGGTTGCTGCTGCACGCAATGTTGATGGTGAACAGATCAAAGCACTGACAGAATCCATGGATGGCAGGCTTTTGAGTGTCCTTGCAAAGAAACGTGGCTATATTGGTCGCTGATTTGTTTTTGTTTTGTTTTTGAATGTCAGAAATGTATATTTGTGAATGTGGAGATGTTATATTGGTTTCACTGGTAAAAATAAATAATTGAAATGGGTATATATTTGTTTTTTGTTAAGTTGCCTAATAATTATGCACAGTAATAGTCACCTGCACACACAGATATCCCCCTAAAATAGCTAAAAATAAAAACAATCTAAAAACTACTTCCAAAAACATTCAGCTTTGATATTAATGAGTTTTTGGGTTCATTGAGAACATGGTTGTTGTTCAATAATAAAATTATTCCTCAAAAATACAACTTGCCTAATAATTCTGCACTCCCTGTATGATGTACAGTACAGGCCAAAAGTTGGGACACGCCTTCTTTATGTGTCTTAACAAAAAGTGGAGACCTGGCCTCCACAGTCACCGGACCTGAACCCAGTCCAGATGGTTTGGGGTGAGCAAAAAAACTAGAATATAAAACATGTTTTCACTTATTTCACCTTTTTTTGTTAAGTACATAACTCATTTCATTCATAGTTTTGATGCCTTCAGTGAGAATCTACCAACGTAAATGGTCATGAAAATAAATAAAACACATTGAATGAGAAGGTGTGTCCAGACAGTACTGTACGTGAACGACACTTTTAAAACATCGCTTTCTGCTTTCATTTACAGCATTTATCAGACAGCCTTATCCAGAGCGACTTACAGTCAGTATTTACAGGGACAGTCCCCCCCTGGAGCAACTTAAGGTTAAGTGTCTTGCTCAGGGACACAATGGTAGTAAGTGGGATTTGAACCTGGGTCTTCTGGTTCACAGGCGAGTGTCTTACCCACTAGGCTACTACCACCTTTCATTTACATTTCATGCAGCATCCCTACTGTTTCAGGAATCGGTGTTGTTTCTTTGCAACTTTGTATTTCAAGTGAGCACATGGTGACACAACAAAATGTGTCCTCTGGATTTCACCCATCACCTTATTGAGCAGTGGGCAGGGTTAACCGGCAACCTTCTGATTAATCTTCCATCACACTATGCCAGCACTGCCCCAAAAAGTTCACTGTCAGAAGAACAAAAGGTTTATTAAAGATTTTTCAGTTGCTGGTGCTGCTTCCTGCTTGTAACATCAAACATTCATCTACGCTTCCTAAATTCATTTCAAAATGTGCTACAGCTAAAGCACTGGATTCCCGGAAATCTACCATGGCTAAAATTCCTTCCGTCCCTACTTATGTGGAGTGGGCTTCAGTTGACGTCTACACTTGTGTGTGTGTGTGAGTGTGTGTGAACAATTGCTGAATACTGTAGCACACACACACATTTTCTGTCCCCTCCCTTTAATGTTCCTTCCTGTTTCCTGTTCTGGTGACCTCAGGAGAGGAAGAACAATCATTCTATTGGCCTGTAAGTCTCACACACACACACAGACATTCTGAAGCGCCACTATTTAGTTACTCAGCCATTTTCTTTTAACATAAGTGACCAGCAGAGCAGTGCAAGTGCATTCCACCTGCGTCTGACTTGGCGGCCTGCTTTCCGATCGGCTCATGAATCGGTCACCGCGCTGTGAGACTAAACGTTGCCAGCCTGGCAAGATTTTCTGGGTACCCACGCCGTTACGGGTTTCCCGGTGACCCGAGGGGTGTCGGAAGAGGTCAGAGGGCCAAAGTGTTTGGGTCGCCACGGCAACTCTCTGGATGGTGATATCACTAGTGGCCAGTGGTGGTGAATGGAGTGCTGACTTGAAAGGGTCACGGAGGTCAATGCACACTTCAAGTGAGAATCAGCCGACGTGTCAGGGCACTGGAGAGGCAGGGTCTTTGTCCATTAGAGAAGCTGATTTGCTGTTGTCTTACAGGACCTTGTTACAGTATATCGACAATATTATGTTTTATCAAGTAAAACACCCAAATAATACTGATATTTTATTGGTGCCCAGAGAATAATAGGAGAAAAGAGTCATGAAAATAATGAAATTATGCACTTAATGAAGTATTAATTAATGAATTAAACTATGTTTGAAGTTGTTTATTATGTTAACAAAATTACTTGCAGGTTTTGTTTTCACTGGTTTGTATTGGTGTCATTTTCACAGTACTGTATTATTACAGTATAAAACTAATTATATATATTTTTCTATTAAGACTGTAATAAATATAGACTATTGTGTCACATTACAGTTGAAACACGTGCAAACAGGCCCCATAAATGTAAAATGCACCAATAACGTTTCGGTCCTGCTCAGACCAGTGGGTTCTACAGTGGGTTCTACAGCCATGCTTTGACCAACAAAAAGGTTCCTGACGCAAGCAAGCGCAGAGGGACCAACCAACGGCGGGAACGTTTTACTTATCAGCTTGGTGAGCAGTGGGCAGCCATGAAAGGTGCCGGGAACAGTGTGTTGGGTCGGACCTCAGTGGTCGGACCTCAGTGTAGTTCGAGACTCCATACCCGTCTTTTTTTTTTTTTTTTTACTTTTTATTTTATGTTTTTAAGAACCGCAGCAGCTCAGTGGAGCACCTCCTTGACATTTTCTTGAGTGTGCTTGACTGGCACCACTTGATGCATCTCCAGAACGTCCGGCTTGCGCCATTTCTCCTTGTCCTGCCAAAGAATTGGGGTTGCTTGGCGTTAGCTAGACACCGTGTTACTGCGCTTTTCGTGACTATTATTGCAAAAGGTCATCTGATTTCGGGACAACGTTCGCATCCTATGCTTGAGAGGACTTTGCTTTCGAAATGTGGACAAATGTGCACAATTGCTAGTAAGCTTGTAATTGGCTGTACGTGCATGTGCATGCATGTCTGCACTGGGGGGAGTGGGGCTCACGGTCCCATATGATCATATCATGGGGCCCCGTAGCCCGGCAACCACAGGTTCTCTTAGGTTGCCATGACGAAGGGTCTTTAATGACGCGCAGGCCGGCCCCTGTTTGCTTCTGTCCTCTGGAATGAGGCTCCCCCATCCCCCTGCCACACACACACACACACACACAACCCCCCTCCTTTCACCTCAGCGTGGAGACTGGAACTAAAAATCACACAATGCCAGCTCAAGAGGCCCCGGTCTGGTTCGAGGAGATAGGGCCCAGCGCGGATAGCCACCGTCATCGGGCCTGTAAATCATCGCCGGCGCGAGAGGAGCGGCCGCATCGGTCCGCGGGTTTATTGGCCTTTTGTTTTTGGGCCCTTTTACACGGCGCGGTGCTCCCGGGCCGGCCTCCTGTCATTTCCTTTCTCTCTGCGCTTCTACTGTGGAACGAGGTCGTCGGCTTTGTGAATGAAATAAGCTCCTTAAGGAAAAGTGGAGCACAAGTCAGCTGCTCACGACTTCTCGCGGGCCGTTTCGCCTGTGACCGCCACAGGTTGTCGCATTTCGGGGTTCGTGGGAGAGCGCAGGTCACTGGAGGTCGTTGTCCAGCGCTCGCGTGATGCACAGCAGCCCGGTTTTGCCCACCTGTTTTCAGCATTTGACCAATCAAGCGTCTTTATAACAAGCGGTCATGGGCCTACTGGGTGGTACGTTACGTCTCCAACGTACAGTCCAGCTACATCGATGAGGCGAAGAAAACATGACAAATTTAGCATGAATACACAGCATAGCACAGCACACAGTGACACAGTGAAATGCGTCCTCTGCACGGAACCATCACCGTAGTGAGTAGTGGGCAGACATTGTGCCCGGGGAGCAGCGTGTGGGGACTCAGTGGCACCCTGGCGGTTCGGGACTCACAAGACCACTGTGACCACTGTGCTATGGAGCTGCCAATTTGCGTCTTTATTGTTAAGCGTTAAATATAGAATACGGTACTGATGCTGGACGGCATAAACTCTAGTAACGTTCTTCTTGGGGCAGTGGTGGCCTAGCGGTTAAGGAAGCAGCCCTGTAATCAGAAGGTTGCCGGTTCGAATCCCTATCCGCCAAGGTGCCACTGAGATGCCACTGAGACTGCCCACTGCTCACTCAGGGTGATGGGTTAAATGCAGAGGACAAATTTCACTGTGTGCACCGTGTGCTGTGCTGCTGTGTATCACAATGACAAACCCTTCACTTTCACTCTTCTTCACTTGTCTTCTGAGCTGGAAACACCTCCGCGCCTCTGAAGAACCTCTAGTGTGGCTAGTATGTGAGAAATGGTTTGAACAATGTATGCTCTTAAAACTATTTGAGGCAATTTCATTTTTGTCAGATTTTTTAACATTGTCACCTTTCAAGCGCTCACAATGTTTTACTTTTGGCTAATATTTGGCTGGATTGTAGCCAGTTATCCGCTTTATTAGCCGTTTTCTTTTGTATGGCGTGGGATGTAAAGATGTCCCACTGGAAGCCAAGCAACAGTGGCTTTGTGACAGCACCAATAACCGAGAGATGGATGTTTCCCGAAAGTCCCGCAGGGGACCAGGAGCCGGAACTTGCACTCTTCCTCCGTCACCGCTGTTTTGTGGCCGGCCCCCCCATATAAAGAGGGCTGGGGGAGGTGGGCGGCATTGTGCTGAGCACACAGGGCCCTGGCCAGTGAAAGCCTATTGTCGTCGGGGTCTGAATGGCGTGAAACCCCCCCGCCTTCCCGGCGGCGGGGGTCCACGCACGCCGGGTGAAAGAGACCGGGCCCCGGCGCGCCGCGACTCCGGGCATCCTTATCACCCTTTACACAGGCCGAGTCACATCAGGCCATTGTTCCCACCCCGACTCCTTCAGCGGGAGCAGATACGTCCCACATTCCCACATGCCGAATGAGGCCTTAATCCCGAATTAACACATTACTCGCCTCGTTACATGTCGCATGATCATTAAACGTTCTTCCTATTGCAAAACATCTTAATACATTAAAAATCTATATCCTACTGCTGAATGATCACCAGGAAAACCATTCTTCATTCTATTAAAAAACAAAAATGTATTTTGTATCCGAGATGCTTCAGCGTGAATCTCACACGGATGCCTTATTAAAAAAAACAAAAAAAAAAACGCAGTGAATCCGCCAATAAAAAGTATTTATCGAAAACACCCGCGTCATCGGAGCGACGTCGTCGTCGTCCAATCAGAGCAGGGGGGCGTGTCCCTTTCCAGCGAGTCCGTTCACTGTTCAAACTTCACGTAGTGAAACGCACGCGCGTTTATGATAAAAATGTTTATTCAAAAAACAAACAAAACAAAAAACACTGACGTATAAACACATCAATACACTTTACAAATGGCAAAAAAAAGGAAAGAGAGGAAAAAGGAGCGAGAAAGTAAACGTCCGGACCGTCCGAAGAATCAACACCCGCATTAATTAATCTGATTAATTATCGCCCGTTTTTTTTTTTACAGAATTGTTAAAGCGTAACTATACATTTTTTGCGTAAAAAAAAAAAAAAAAACACACGTTTTCATCACAGCCTACACATTCGGATCTACGGAGTCTAGTCGCGAACCGTTAGTTGTAGTCCTCTACACGTAATTCCTCTTGTCGTAGCCCCCGTTGGTGGACGCCTGCGCGCCCCCGACGCCGCCGCCGCCGCCGCCGTGCGCGTACTTGACGGAGTAGCCGCTGCGCGCCGCGCTCGGGCACGAGCAGCACAGGATCGCGCCGCCGACCAGCAGCAGCCCCGTCGCCGCCCAGCCGATGTAGAGCGCGGCGCCGATCTCCCGCTTCATGGACGCCGGCACCAGCGGGTCGTAGAACTCCGTGATGATGTTGTTCGCCATCCAGCACAGCGGCACCAGCACGAACACGCCGCTGACGATGTAGATGGCGCCGCCCGCGTTCACGACGCGCGCCTTCACCGCGTCGGCGCGGATGCAGTTGGTGCACTGCGCGCCGGCCACCACCACCATCAGGCCCACGATGCCCATGACCGAGGAGATGACGGTGAGCGCCCGGGCGGCCTGCAGGTCCGGCGTGAGCGCCAGCACCGAGTCGTGCACCTTGCACTGCATCTGGCCGGTGCTCTGCACGGCGCACGACATCCACAGGCCGTCCCAGATGGTCTGCGCCACCACGATGTTGGCCTCGATGAACGCCGTCACCTTCCAGGTGGGCAGGCCGCAGGCGACCATCTCCAGCAGGGTCCCGACCACGCTGAGGGCCAAGCCGAGGATCTCGAGTCCGGCCGAGGCCATTTTTCCTTTTCTTTCCTTCTCTTCCCCCCTGAAACGAGCGTCCGAGTCCAAGTCCGGCCACCCGCCCCCTGTCCCTGTTCTAGAAGAAGAGCGGGTCTTCAAACGCGTCCGGAGAAGAAAGGAGGGCGGCTACATCACCAGCTGCCTCCCGTGGCCAGGCGCGCAAAAGTAAGCGCCGGAGAGGAGACGCGCACCGACAGTTCAAGTCGGAGGAGAAACTTCCCACCAATCGCGGCGCGCCGCATTCCGCCCGGACCAATGGGGGACGAGCGGGGGGACGAGCTGGGGGACGCGATCACGCAGACGAAAACGGTGCCTTTACGTTGGACTCGCAGAACTTCAACCCGACAGAGGGAAAGAGTTGGGTTTTTTTTTACAGGTGGAGATAATAGTGGCAAAATAGACGCCCTTATCCAGAGCGACTTACAATTAGTAGTTACAGGGACAGTCCCCCCCTGGAGACACTCAGGGTTAAGTGTCTTGCTCAGGGACTCGATGGTAGTAAGTGGGGTTTGAACCTGGGTCTTCTGGTTCATAGGCGAGTGTGTTACCCCACTAGACCACTACCACCACATTTACATTTAAGGCATTTGGCAGAGCGACTTACAACGTGCTTCCATGTTACAAATCGATGAAGTGATCGATTCTGGTTCACTAGGACCCCCAAACATGAATACAGTCTTTTTATTCACTCTGTTGTAGTTTCTATAAAGAAGACCCAGGTTCAAACCCCAATTACTACCATTGTGTCCCTGAGCAACACACTTGAGTGTCTCGGGGGGACTGTCCCTGTAACTACTGATTGTAAGTCGCTCTGGATAAGGCCGTCTGGTAAATGCCGTAAATGTAAATGTCAGTCGTTGGTCACTGGCTGCTTATTGAGAAAATTCCAGTGGAATTCAATTGGAATTTTACCGCTTCTGTTCAACAATAGTGCTTTTTTTTGTAGTGATGTACGTGAACACACGTTTCTTTAATGTGCAATTAAAACATTTTACATTCAATTAATATTGTTGTAGTTTTTTTCTGTAACTGTAATCGTACTGTAAACTACTTGTTACGACTATACAGTTCCGCAGCAGTTTTTTGCCGTCTTTTACACAGCTTTTACACAGAAATAAAGCTCACACGTATCGGTGAAATCCGGATTTTAAAAATACTGCATTTGTTCAACGTTCTGGTCGTTATTTGGTTCCACGAGTTACCGCTACGTCGGACGGAGAGCGCGTCTACGTCATCGGGAAACCGCGGGGCTCTGCAGACATTTTGGCTCCGCCCCGCCAACGGTTCTCCTTTCGAGCCAAAATGGCGGCCGGTCCTGAGCGCCGAAGAGGGGGATTATGGGATAAGGGCGGAGCGCGTCGCCGATTTCCGGATTCCCTGAGTCGGCCTGTGGCAGTTTGAAGCGGGAGAAGGAGACAAACTTAACAGATTTCTTTAAAAAATAATAATAAGAATCGTTTCTTGAGAGGTACGGAGGTAAGGACCGCACTCACTCTCGGCGCTGCTTAGTCGAGTTCAGAATCTCGTCGCCGCGCTGACAGGAAACGAGAGTTGGGATGCGACTCGAGCAACAGTTGAAGGAAAAGACTAAACTCGCGAGGAAATGGATATAAAAACGGCTTCTACGTTTTAATTCGGACTCTTTATATCTTTCCCCGGGCTTTCGGACGAGCATTCTATCTTGAATGTCGTTTCCGTCTCCTTTTTTGATTTTAAAAAGGGCGTGGGTGTCGTGGCGAATGTGCGCCTCGCGTTCATTAGAAAAGTTGCGCTGATGTTGAATTTTTTTTTTCTTTTCACTGCACAGTAAATGTTACGACTCGGAGCGGAAGCCGCCGATGGGAGTGGGGAGAGAAAAAAAGGGGGGATCTGCCCTTTGACCCCTGACCCGTGGCGGCGGGGAGTAAAGTGTGCGGACTGCACGCCTGTTAGTAGTCTGGCTGTTTGGGAGGATAGGCGCGGCTTTTTGTGGCCGAAAAGCGACCCCGATTACTCAGAGATAAACTGCACTCATTTGCCGCTCTGCAAAGGTTTCAGAATTTGGAAGAAAACATTACTGTTCGCGTTTCCAGATGAAGCAAATGGTTTAAATTTTCCCGAGAGGACATTCATTTGGTTCCGCTCCTTTCCAAACACACCACCCTCCATCACCCTCCCCACTTCCTGTCTGCTACCGGACTAGAACCAGGGCTCCTACGGCCATCGAAAACCCAGAAAAAGTCATGGGACTGAAAATTTTTGGAATACGAAATAAACATGTAAAGTCGTGGAAAAGTCACCGAAATCTGATTGACTCATGAATGTATAACATGAAGTATGTAGTTCTGCACAGCACAAAGTTTCTTCTTTCTTTCTTCTTCTTTCTACTTTTACAAATACAAGGTTCAAAACTAGCGCAGGTTTTACGTAGTGGGTCCGGGTCCATTTTACTCGGCCTGTAAATCGAGCTTTTCAGGGTTGTCGCATTTGGTTTAACAATATTTTGGTAAATTTGACACTTCGGGTTTTTGTTTATTTATATTCACATTTGCACCGAAATTTCAGAGAGAAATTTCAAAGAAAAGTCACGTAAAGGATTTTCTGACAATGTGCAAGAACCCCCGTGGGACATGAACGTGGACTCCGTGGCTCCCGTCACTTTACGATGAGCAGAAATACCACAGATGCAGTAGATATGAGTGCTGACGTTACGAATATTTCCCGCTGCTGTCACCATGTCTTCGTGCTGCATAGTAGAATAAAGCTTTAGAGCTCGATTCAGGAGGAGAAGGGCATTTTTAAATTTTTTAAATTTTTTATTTTTTTTTTGGAATAGGGTAGCACCGATCCAGAGACTTTTATTTAACCAAGCACCATACCCTAATACAACACTCTTCTTTTGGCTGTCCGCTGTTTGTGATTTGACAAACTCCTCATGTTCTTTGCCGTGGTGCTTCTGGAGATGCTTTGCTACGTTGAGGAAGGCGTGGGTATCGAAGCAGACTCCTAACCAGAAGGTTCTTGTGCCACCAAAGTGCCATTGAGGTGCCCTTGATCAAAAAAACGTCCTCACACACTGCTCCAAGGGTGATTGGGTAAATGCTTTCTTCTGTTTAGGGCAGTGGTGGCCTAGCAGTTAAGGAAGCGCCCCCGTAATCAGAAGGTTGCCGGTTCGAATCCTGATCTGCCAAGGTGCCACTGAGCAAAGCACCGTCCCCACACACTGCTCCCCGGGCGCCTGTCATGGCCGCCCACTGCTCACTCAGGGTGATGGGTTAAATGCAGAGGACAAATTTCACTCTGTGCACTGTGCTGCTGTGTATCACATGTGACAATCACTTCACTTTCAGATATTCGTATCAGAAGACTTTGTCGAGTACAGAATTGACTCATTCTCACAGGTCTAGTATCTGTATCTTACCTGAACCGTCTTCCTCTGAATGAACTATTTGGTTTGCTTTCTGTGTGTAGTGTGTGAAGTGAAATTTAAGTGACGGCACAGCGAAACGCGTCGTCTGTATGTAACAGTCACCCTTGGTGAGCAGCGGGCAGCCGTGACAGGCGCCCGGGGACGGCGCTTTTGCTCAGCGGCACCTTGGCGGATTCGAACCGGCAACCTTCCGATTACGAGTCAGTTTCGTTGCACCGTAGGCCACTATTGAAAAGATCTGACCTGCACGAACTAGACGGTGGCGTATCCCAGAACAAGGCCAAGACGGGAGAAGATGTGAAACGTGCGTAAGACGGGAAGAAGTGTGTGCGTTTTTTTTTTTTCTTTTTTTTTTTTCTAAAAGCTCGAGCCTGCGTGGCGCTCGGCAACAAGAACCTGGACTAGAATCAAAGTGTTTCTGGCCTCCGTAGCGCTTTCGACCCCTCGGACCGCTACATTGTGCGGTCCGGATTGCGGCGAAGGCATTTCCTATTCCCCGTAAAGGCCTGACCGCGTGGGGTCTATTAAAAGCGGCGTGCATGTAAGTGTCGAGCTCCAAGTCGGCAGGCGTGCGCCCGTCAGCTAGTTCTCGTCCCACCCGGAGCCGCGTCTCGCTGCGATCGCCATGGCGATTACGACGCCGATAATGCGCTCGTTTAATTACCTCGCTTTTCAGCATCTGACGTGCGGTGGTACATGAGCAGGGGCGTCCGCGTGATCTGGTTTTCATCAAAGCCACCCAGGCGCGGGGGTGTGAGATGGTGTTCCGAGTCTCTCTCTCTCTGTGTGTGTGTGTGTGTGTGTGTGTGTGTGTGGCTCATAGGAAAGCGATAAACAGCATTGTTCTCCATCAGAGCCGATGAAAGTCATTCCTCCCCTCAGATGTGTGTTTTTCATCTCCACTCGCGTTCCTGGCCGCGCACATGCCAAAGCACGTACGCTCGCTCGCTTTCTTTTTTTTAATTTTTTACTTGTGAACGGTGAGCGCCACTGTAAACCGTTTTCCTTTTGACTTCCTGTAAAGCAGAAACATTTCCTTTCTCTTGTGTCTCGCAGGTTTATTTCTGCCGTGGCCATGTCACAAAGTGGAGAGAAAGGCAAGGTGAGCGGCTGCGTCACGACCGGACCTTATTCTCTCAGCGGCCACTTTATTAGGAACCCTCATATGGGTTCTTTTACCCGTCCTTTTGAGGCCCATACTTAATGCGCTTCATTATTAGGTTGTTCCAGGTACTGGACTGTCACTGTAGCCCAGCTATGTAGAACATCTGTCCTATGCTTAAATCATATCTGGTCTGAAATGCACCACTGATGTACAGCAATAATCATTAGCAATATTTAACGGTATGTGGCAGTGTTTCACCTTTTTCCTCCAATTTCGTTGCAGTTCCCTGAAACAGCTGGGTATGTGGGCTTTGCTAACCTGCCCAATCAGGTGCACAGGAAGTCTGTTAAGAAGGGCTTTGAGTTCACACTCATGGTCGTGGGTAAGTGCCATCTATGCGGACGTGTGACTACACAATGAATTGGACCTTCAATTGAAGGTTAAAGGTCCCTAACATATTTTTTTTTGTTGGGTTTTATACCGGTCTTGGTCCCCTAATACTTTATCTGAAGTATCTTTCTGAAATTTGGAGAAGAATTACAGCCACTTTGATGAACCCACTGGTGGTTCTGTTGGTGGAACCCACTGGTGGTCTCATGTAATGGGGGGAAAAAGAAAAAAAAAGAAGCAGCTTTGCACGTTTTTCAAGACATGACTCTTGGTGGAGATTTTTTAGGGGAGGGGTAGGAAATTCTGTGCAAAAAGAGCATGAGAAAGGGGAGGTAACCTTTTATTCGTCCCCTTATGATGCCATTTCTAGCCACTGCGGCACCATAGACAGGCTAGGTAATAATGTTAAACAATCTCACAAAGTCACATTTTCATTACAGGGACCTTTATTAATACAAACAGATAGGTTAATTTGTGAGTTATTGTTTTGTTCCTCACAGGGGAGTCTGGTCTCGGCAAGTCCACCCTGATCAACAGCCTGTTTCTGACCGACCTGTACCCGGAGCGCTACATACCTGGAGCTGCAGGTAACACACTCTGCTTATTGGGACCTCAGACTGCTCGTCCCCGTTTAATACAGCTTATGAAGTTGTCTTTAATATAGAGAGCATTTTAATGCCAGTTATGACCTCCAGCACTCCTCATATTAAAAGTCCTGCTGGAATCCGGAGAACGGCGAGGCTTTGTTTGAAGCCGGAGGGAAGGCCTTTGAACTGATCCCGTCTGTGCTGAGGAGGTCCGCGCTGTAATCCAGTTGAGCAGACAGCCAGTGGTGACAAGAGCCGACCAGGGCCTGAGCTGTAAAAATAGACCCACGTTGGCATGGAATAATTGATAAGTTGTGTATAACATTTACATTTACAGCATTTATCAGACGTCTTTATCCAGAGCGACTTACAATCAGTAGTTACAGGGACAGTCCCCCCCTGGAGACACTCGGGGTTAAGTGTCTTGCTCAGGGACACAATGGTAGAAAGTGGGATTTGAACCTGGGTCTTCTGGGTCATAGGCAAGTGTCTTACCCACTAGGCTACTACCACCATAAAGAGTGACTATTTCTGGCTCGTATGCCCAAAAGATTAATTCCCGATCAATACTGTTCAGACAAGAACCAGCAGACTTAGGAACAGCTTTTTCCCTAAGCTGTCTCATTGCCGAACTCCTCATTACTGAACTAATCTAATGTAAAGAGCTGTATAACCAGTCAATCTTCCAAGTGTTTATTGCATTTTCCAAACTTTATTTGTAATAGAAATGCTTCCTGCCTACATCCAAAAAAATCAAAGTACATCTGGGAATTCTTTATTATTATTATTATTCCCGGTATATGTACCTGTACTGTAGACCCGATGCAGAACTCTGACTGTTTGCACGTCTGCCTGTCGTTCTCAGAGAAAATCGAGAGGACCGTGCAGATCGAGGCGTCGACGGTGGAGATCGAGGAACGCGGCGTGAAGCTCCGCCTTACCGTGGTGGACACGCCTGGATATGGAGATGCTATCAACAGCCAGGACTGGTGAGAGAGAGTGTGTGTGTGTGTGTGTGTGTGTGTGTGTTCGAGCACTCAGCAGGTTGGCTGCGCTCATCCTGTTTTCAAACTTCCAGCAGAAGGATAAAATCATTGTGAAATTGTTTTTGGGTTGACGTCAGGATATTCCCGTTTAATTACAGGCGCCGGTTTGACCCACATTCATTACTGTCTGGACCTCCATAATCCTCTGTGCTCCTGACCTGTGTTTTAAGCTCTGCAGGTGTGTGCAGGGCAGTGTAGATATCTCTGCGCTCGTGTGGGAGCGGGAGTCGGGCCCGATGTGTTCTGTGGAGCGTGGAGTCGCCCCTCCCCTGTTTGGGTTTTCTAGTTTCTACCCGATGTTACTGGGCCCAATTCCAAAGAATTTCAGAAGGAATTCCGGATCCACAGTCAACCACAAATACGAACGAATCAATTCTCCCTGGCCAAGTGTGTGTGTGTGTGTGTGTGTGTGTGTGTGTTCTGGTCTAAATGAGTAACAGAATTAAACTGACATGTGGACAGCTGTACGCTGAAGTGAATGCTTTTGCCTAATTGTAGAGTTGGTGTAGGGTGTGTTTTATAGTCTCTCCATTGCTTCCCTCCTCCAGCTTTAAGACCATCATCCAGTACATTGATAACCAGTTTGAACGCTACCTGCATGACGAGAGTGGGCTGAACCGCCGGCACATTGTGGACAACAGAGTGCACTGCTGTTTTTACTTCATCTCCCCATTCGGCCACGGGTAACACTCACACACCTGCACAACATGTATACAAACAGGAAAACTTTCACAGCTGCTTCTGCTCTCTCCCCGAGTAACACACAAACACTCCTTTAATGCTCCCAGACATCTAACACACACAAACACAGACTTCCTCTGAGCATCAGAGTCACAATCAGGTTTATTGTTCAAGAGCATTAAGAGTGAACAAACAATTTCGTTCCAAATGTACTATACTATATAAAATGCAAAATGCAATAAAACAATTCAATACACATTTAGCACATTATTCAAGTCTAGCTTTATTTATAAAGCATGTTTTAAAGGAAGTTGCATGGCAATGTGCTGTGCATAAATATTTATATGACTATTTTGAGGGGGAAAGGATGAAATGATAAATAAAAAAAAATTAATAAACTCTCTAAGCTACTCTTATGTCCATATATTCCATATAATAGGCTGGTCTTTAAAGATTTGAAGAGTGTTGTCGTGTGTGTGTGTGTGTGTGTGCGCGCACGCACTGCAGGCTGAAGCCGTTGGACGTAGAGTTCATGAAGGCCATCCACAGCAAAGTGAACATCGTTCCGGTCATCGCTAAAGCGGACACGCTGACTCTGCGCGAAAGAGATCGTCTGAAGAGGAGGGTGAGTATCTGCCCAGACGCTGTTACCCTACTCTACAGCGAATCTTTTTTTGCGAATGGCTATATCAGTTTTAAGCACTTGAGCCAGAGCTCCCACCGGATGTTTTCATCATTATTTTAAGTTCAAGTTGGCAAGTGGCTGACTTGAGGATTGCTGGTGAAATATTATTTTTATTGCCCATTTTCACATGAATAAGTGAACGCAAGTATGCCTGTTTGTTCATAAAGACCAGAGGAACAGGAAACATTGAATATACAATTAGTGATTTCAGATCATAACTTGTCATATACTGGTAGTGTGAAAAGAGTAGCATACAGAGATGCTGGTTGAGTGGGCGTGAACCAAGAGGTGAGACACGTGACCCAGTTTGCTCACTTATCGATATGCTTTTCGTTCACCTGACCGTGTTCGTTCGCCTATCGATATGCTGTTCGTTCATATGACATAGTTTGTTCGCCTATCGATATGCTGTTCGTTCATATGACAGTTTGTTCGCCTATCGATATGCTGTTCGTTCATATGACATAGTTTGTTCGCCTATCGATATGCTGTTTGTTCATATGACATAGTTTGTTCGCCTATCGATATGCTGTTCGTTCATATGACATAGTTTGTTCGCTTATCGATATGCTGTTCGTTCATATGACATAGTTTGTTCGCTTATCGATATGCTGTTAGTTCATATGACATAGTTTGTTCGCCTATCGATATGCTGTTCGTTCATATGACATAGTTTGTTCGCCTATCGATATGCTGTTCGTTCATATGACATAGTTTGTTCGCTTATCGATATGCTGTTCGTTCACCTGTCCCAGTTCAATCGCCTATCTATATGCTGTTCGTTCATATGACATAGTTCGTTCGCCTATCAATATGCTGTTCGTTCATATGACATAGTTTGTTCGCCTATCGATATGCTGTTCGTTCATATGACATAGTTTGTTCGCCTATCGATATGCTGTTCGTTCATATGACATAGTTTGTTCGCTTATCGATATGCTGTTCGTTCACCTGTCCCAGTTCGTTCGCCTATCGATATGCTGTTCGTTCATATGACATAGTTCGTTCGCCTATCAATATGCTGTTCGTTCATATGACATAGTTTGTTCGCTATCGATATGCTGTTCGTTCACCTGTCCCAGTTCAATCGCCTATCTATATGCTGTTCGTTCATCCATCTGACCCAGTTCGTTCGCCTATCGATATGCTGTTCGTTCATCCATCTGTCCCAGTCCGTTCGCCTATCGATATGCTGTTCGTTCATATGACATAGTTTGTTCGCTTATCGATATGCTGTTCGTTCATATGACATAGTTCGTTCGCCTATCAATATGCTGTTCGTTCATATGACATAGTTTGTTCGCTTATCGATATGCTGTTCGTTCACCTGTCCCAGTTCAATCGCCTATCTATATGCTGTTCGTTCATATGACATAGTTTGTTCGCTTATCGATATGCTGTTAGTTCATATGACATAGTTTGTTCGCCTATCGATATGCTGTTCGTTCATATGACATAGTTTGTTCGCCTATCGATATGCTGTTCGTTCATATGACATAGTTTGTTCGCTTATCGATATGCTGTTCGTTCACCTGTCCCAGTTCAATCGCCTATCTATATGCTGTTCGTTCATATGACATAGTTCGTTCGCCTATCAATATGCTGTTCGTTCATATGACATAGTTTGTTCGCCTATCGATATGCTGTTCGTTCATATGACATAGTTTGTTCGCCTATCGATATGCTGTTCGTTCATATGACATAGTTTGTTCGCTTATCGATATGCTGTTCGTTCACCTGTCCCAGTTCGTTCGCCTATCGATATGCTGTTCGTTCATATGACATAGTTCGTTCGCCTATCAATATGCTGTTCGTTCATATGACATAGTTTGTTCGCTATCGATATGCTGTTCGTTCACCTGTCCCAGTTCAATCGCCTATCTATATGCTGTTCGTTCATCCATCTGACCCAGTTCGTTCGCCTATCGATATGCTGTTCGTTCATCCATCTGTCCCAGTCCGTTCGCCTATCGATATGCTGTTCGTTCATATGACATAGTTTGTTCGCTTATCGATATGCTGTTCGTTCATATGACATAGTTCGTTCGCCTATCAATATGCTGTTCGTTCATATGACATAGTTTGTTCGCTTATCGATATGCTGTTCGTTCACCTGTCCCAGTTCAATCGCCTATCTATATGCTGTTCGTTCATATGACATAGTTCGTTCGCCTATCTATATGCTGTTCGTTCATATGACATAGTTTGTTCGCCTATCAATATGCTGTTCGTTCATATGACATAGTTTGTTCGCCTATCAATATGCTGTTCGTTCATATGACATAGTTTGTTCGCCTATCAATATGCTGTTCGTTCACCTGTCCCAGTTCAATCGCCTATCTATATGCTGTTCGTTCATCCATCTGACCCAGTTCGTTCGCCTATCGATATGCTGTTCGTTCATCCATCTGTCCCAGTCCGTTCGCCTATCGATATGCTGTTCGTTCATATGACATAGTTTGTTCGCTTATCGATATGCTGTTCGTTCACCTGTCCCAGTTCAATCGCCTATCTATATGCTGTTCGTTCATCCATCTGACCCAGTTCGTTCGCCTATCGATATGCTGTTCGTTCATCCATCTGACCCAGTTCGTTCGCCTATCGATATGTTGTTCGTTCACCTGACCAAGTTTGTTTGCTTTTTTTCACACTTATGTGCAGGAACGATATATTTACTTGTTTGTTAGGTTATCTATTTAGAAAGCTTTTCTTTTTTCTTTTTTTTTTGCGTGACAGCCAAACTGCGTGTATTCTCCTTGAGTGGTCCTGTTGCACATAATGTTAAAATCTGTGTATAATAGGACCGTGTAAATAGGACATCCTGCCTCTCTGATCTCGCTTTGTTGTCCCACTGTTTAATTTTCAATGCATGTATCCAAGCGCGTGTGTGCGTGCGGGTACGCGCGTGTATGATCTCTTCCGTAGATGCACATTTCTTTCCAAAACATCTCAATCGCTAAGACTCATTCTCCCCCTCCTTCACTCGCTCGCCCCTTTCCAGACACCCAGAAAAGCACGAGGCTTGTTAGACATGGATGACTAAATTGGGCTGCTCGCTATCTCGCTAATGGGAGCCACATCCTGGTCCGCTAAATGACGTTTCCCAAGTCATTTGTCAATGTCTTTCCAGTGTTGAGCCTATGGCAGCGTGGCCGCTGATTGGCTGTATCTTCAGAATATCTACATTTCAAACAGGAACCTTGCTGAGAGTAGGACCTTAAATTTGGAGTTAAAGGTTTAATAGACGCCCTTATCCAGAGCAAGGTTATTATAGTCAACGAAAACGAACGATAAAACTAAAACTAGAATTGAAAAAGCATTTTCGTTAACTGAAATAAAGAGTTAAAAAAAAAAACGAAAACTAACTGAAACTGTTTTGTGTGTATACAAAACGAACTTAAACGAACTAATATTATAGCAAAAACGTCCTTCGTTTTTGTCTTTTAATAAGCCTTTTGGGTTGAATTAAAATCTATTTACTTCACGCTGCCAGTTTTAAGCCAGGTTTTTGACCATTATGGTAACACGTGGTCTGTGACGTCACGTGTCCATAGTCTGTCCGTGACGCCGCCGGCTAGCGTGATGGCTGCAGCGAAAGTCGGAAGAAAGCGGAAGAAAGTCCTATTTGGGATTTATTTGATTATGACAGTGGCAAAAATAAAAGTAAGTGCCTTGTTGTAGAAGCAGGTGATACAATATGTGGAATACTTCTCAAGGGGAAAAACCCCACGAATCTGAAAGTCCATTTGAAAAGCTCACACAAAAAGGCGAACCAAGAGTACCTGAACAAGCTAGCCTCTCGCCCGCCCTCCCCCGAAAGAGAAGCGGTAGCCAGGCCAGGTAACATGGGAAAGGAACGTGGTACTACAGCATCCATAATGGACCAAGTAGCTGCTGGCTAGTAAATACGCAGGAACACCACAAATGAGAAGAAGCATTGGTAAATATGTTTATTAAGACTGGAATGTCTACACGACTGTGTGACTCGATTACCTTCAAAAAGTTCACCACTTCACTCGAACCAAAATTCAAAACTCCCGGAGCTGCAAGAGTCAATAACCTTATCGGAGCTAAGATGGATAAGGCTATTCTGGTGATTTTGATTCATGCACCTGACAAATATCCTAATTTACAAAAAAAAAAACTAAAACTAACACTGTAACTAATAAAAACTAAACTAAAACTAAGCAATTTCAAAATATCAAAACTAATAAAAACTAGTAAATCTGCCTCTAAAAACTAATAAAAACGAACTGAATTTGAAGAAAAAAAATCTAAACGAAATAAAAACTAAAACTAATGAAAAATCCAAAACTATTATAACTGTGATCCAGAGCCACTTACAATCTGTAGTTACCATGGCTACGTATCACTGTTTCAGGTTTTGTCTGAGTCCATAAATTCATCTTGGGATCAGAAGAGCAACTTGTCTTGGTCCTACAGATGACCCCCCCCACCCCCCCGTCCTCAGTCTGGTTTATTGAGGTGGAAACAGCTTGTCGAGAACAATATGAGTTTCCTGCGATATGTTTTAGCACTAGAAGGGGGGGGGGGGTTAGCTGTTGGCACAGTGGGCTCTTATCTCGCCTACATCCCCTCTCCACCTCTCCCTCTATCCCCCCCGTTTCCCTGCTTGATCTCCGCTTCTCTGTCTGAGGTCATTTCACTTGGGTTCTCTCACAAGTCCGACTATAATGAGGCAGGCCCCATACCGAGGGCGTCTCAATCACGTAGACCTGCAGTTCGCCTTCGGACAAGGATGTGAAGTAGTTTTTGTCAAAACAAGCTACTTAGTCACGTATTAATTTGTCTCAAACTTCACGCGACTAACTTTTTCGTATAAATTTTTGTATTAGTACTGGATACCAGCAAATAGTTGCTGGTGCAACAACACAATGCCATACGGGATTACTGTCTATATTGTTTCATTTTGCAACTTTATGTTATTAAACCTTGCCGTGAATAGGATCTAAAAATTAAAGTTAAAATTGCTGACGTTAGAATTATACTTGACCTGCCATCTGGCTGGTGTCTAATTTGGCTGTTAGTGTTTTTCTTTAAATGTTCAGTAGGAATTGGTTTCATTATGTATTCTTATGCATGGATGTACTGTATGACGAGGGAATTTGGCCTTCGTTTGTACATAAGAGGTTTTTTTTTTTTTTTTTTTTTCTTTTTCTTTTCGTTGCCCACATGATTGTACTCCATGACGCCTCCAGAGAAAGGGTACAACAATAAATAACGCACAAACAAATGCGTCCTCGAGGGTGGAATTGTACCGCTTTGTACCGGAAAGTGTACAGTTTTCCTTTGTTTTCTGCAATACAAAAGTTTGAAGTTTTCTTAATTGTTTTATAAAATGTTTCCCCAGTGGTACCAGCCTGGAACACTTGAGCTTCGTATGTTGGCCTCATGGTTGCATTTTAGCTTCCAAGTATTGTTCCCTTATGCGCAGTCGGGCCAGTGTTCTCATCGTCGCCCAGAAAACAGAAACCCGTCTCCGCCCGAGTTTGCCGTGTTTTTGTGCAGTGCGCCGCGGTTGTTATTGCCGCGTTTTAACGATTTTGTGTGCATCTCACTCGTCAGGTAATCCTGTAATGAGGAACCTGGAGCAGATAATGGGCATCTGTGATTACAGTGGTAGATGTCTGTCTGTGTGAACTTGGAGCGGTTGTGGCCTGCAATGCAGCGTGATCTTGCCAAGAGGTTTTGACTTCTTCGGTCAAGATGATCTTGTCAATATATTTTCAGGTATTGACAATATTCCCAGATATTGCCAGTTGAATAGCAATTTACATTTACAGCATTTACCAGCCCTTATCCAGAGTGACTTACAACCAGTAGTTACAGGGACAGTCCCCCCCCTGGAGACACTTATGGTTAAGTGTCTTGCTCAGGGACACAATGGAAGTGGGGAAGTGGTTCATAGGCGAGTGTGTAACACACTTGGCTACTACCACCCACTACTACCAATTTTGACAGAAACCTGTAGAAACAACATATAAGCTGAACATTTTATTGAATAGGAAAGTAACGTGTGTTAATGTGATCTATAAAAATGAGGGGACGTACTTCACATCATTCATATAATTCAGCCAAAAGTAATCATTCTAAAACTCTTAACACATAAAGCAAAAATGACTGCTTTCTCTGCCCTTGGTCCTTTGCATTTAACCCATCACCTAAGTGAGCAGTGGGCAGCCATGAAAGATGCCAGGGTCCTTCCAGATGGTCCTTGATGGAGTAAAGCAGCCTTTCTGCTCTGGCAGCACAAACGCACGGTCCTAATTCATAATGCATCCTATAGCAAACAAATCCGACCGGGTCCCAGTGAGGCTCGCTTCCCTTTTCAATTAAGCGCCGTTGATGACAGCTAGCCGCTGTCCCCCTGCCAGGCCAAGCACGGCGGCCCTCATTCGCTGCCCCCCGGGCACCACCCTCCACTCGAGTTGACCTCCTGTTGCTGGGGGTGCGTTTCACCCGAGGTTCGTGTTGCAATGGCGCTGCTTACAGGACTGGTATAACAAGGTTGGGACACATCCCTCCAGTGTTTTAACAGCGAGTGTTTGAAGTGAAGTGATGGTCATTGTGAAACTCTGTATTTAACAATCACCCTTGGTCAGCAGTGGGCAACCATGACAGGAGCGTGGGGACGGCGCTTGGCTCAGTGGCACCTTGGCGGATTGGGATTCGATGTAAAAATACACAGTCTTATTTACATCTACATTTACATTTACAGCATTTATCAGACGTCCTTATCCAGAGCGACTTACAATCAGTTACAGGGACAGTCCCCCCCTGGAGACACTCAGGATTAAGTGTAAGGTGGTAGTAGCCTAGTGGGTAAGACACTCGCCTGTGAACCAGAAGACCCGGGTTCAAATCCCACTTACTACCATTGTGTCCCTGAGCAAGACACTTAACCTTAAGTTGCTCCAGGGAGACTGTCCCTGTAACTACTGATTGTAAGTCGCTCTGGATAAGGGCGTCTCATAAATGCTGTAAATGTGTAGGAAATGGTAGTAAGTTTGAACCTGGGTCTTCTGGTTCATAGGTGAGTGTGTTACCCGCTAGGCTATTACCACTATTAACCACCCAACAAGGCGAACAGGCCCAGAATTGTGGGATATTTGGGAGACTGGGTGTGTTACCCATTAGGCTGCTACCACTGTTTGGTACTATTTGGTGCCATCAATTGTCAGGCAACAGCACTTTTTTAGAGGTATTTTTCAGGCTTAAATTGGGGCCAATGTAGTTCAAGTTGTATAATGACATTGGATTACGCTTTACACTGCTGATCCTGTTCCTTTTAAAACGACTAAAAGTAATATAGGAACCCATATATAATTGCATGATAGCTAACACATTTGTTTTATGCTTATTATTATGATTGACTCATTTTGCAACAGCTTCTGACTACGAGCCAGGTGCTTCCATTCCTCTTTTTGGAGGAATTAAGCCTATATCTTAATTAGTATCGGGGTGATTAACAACCTTATGATGCATGGGGCAGGTTGAACGCGATGAAGGCCAAGATTAAATTGTTGGGGACAGGGTTCTGGGAACAAGTCCTGATCCGGGAACAACTCAGTCAGGCGTCTTGGACCTCCCCTCGACAAATTCCTCCTGAACCTCGCCCAGCGCGTCCCGGGCCGTTCTGCAGTCTTGGGGTTCTGAGTCAAGTGAATTGGCTGCGAACCAGTCAAGCTGCAGAGCTTTTTTTTTGCGGGGCGCACCTGAACAAACACCCCAGCTGCACCGGGCCCGGCAGCGCTGTTTGTTCAAGGGTGCGGCGGAGGCGCAGATTAGCCGCTAGCAGCGCCGCTCGTCCTCTCCCCTCGGCAGCAGCATGTGAGTGTCGCGCTCCTGCATCTTCCTTTTTTTTTTTTTCCCCCCCGCTTCCTGTTGTTTGTTCCTTTCGTCCCCTCCATTGTGTGACTATCTGTTTATTTTTCCTCTTGGGCCGAGTCTCCCAAATATCCCACAATTCTGGGCCTGTTCGCCTTGTTGGGCGGTGAGGTCATGTGACTGAAGGCGATGCAATCGTGGTCCATGATTGTGTGTGTGTGTGTATGTCCAACTCTACAGAACACACACACACTCCCCACCCTGCTGACTGTGCCGTGTTTATTTGGAGTTCCCTCGTGCAACAATGTTTCCACACACACACACACACACACACACACACACACCCTGGCTGAAAAAACAACCTGTACTGTAACAGGAGGGAATAAAATTAATTTTAAATTTTTTTTTTGGACAGAAGCAGCAGTACTTCCCGGGTTCCTGTCCCGTTTTGAGAACACATGAAAGGGCACGGAATGCCAGGAAGGCCACGTCTCGCGGGGTCCCTTGGCCGCGGCGCGGCGCTGCATTGTGAGCGTGGGCTGCGCTGCGAAAACAGCTTTGATGTTTTGAAATAATAAACAGTTGGACCCGCAGGTGCTTACAACAGACGGCCCAACCCCACTGGCCCTTCTGAAGTCGGTGACCCGCTTCCCAGCAGCAGCCGCCGCCGCCGCCAGGGGGTTCTAACCGGTTCTACTGCTGCTGTTTTTCCAGACTCCTGTCCCTCTAAAGCCTGACGTGGCCTCCTGGGGAGCATTTAATTAAAGGCGGGGTCACAGACACACACACACTACATACGCCATGTTCCTTCAGGTTCCTCAGTCGGCTCAGTCTTTCTTGTTCTCGTCACGTCTCGGCCAAAACACGGGACGTGCCGCTCTGGTCATCGCCTTTTGGCCATTTTTTGTAGGATGCGATGACACGTTCGCGTGTGGTGAGATCATTTGCTCGTTGGCTCGTCCGAGTTGAATGGACAGCCCCTCCTCGTCCTGCTCTCGTGATTTTTCTATCCTAAACCCAACCCTAGAAATATCAAACTGACTTGGTGAGATAAGGGAGGTCAGGAGGTCACCCTGAGGTTATAGGGCAGAGGCTGTTTGATGAATTATCAGATACTTTCATGCAGATTATTATCATGTAGCCTTTATCACCATATTTTGTATCACTGGTTTAAGCCTAGTTCTTCCTTTTAAAAGCGTTTTTTGGAAGGAGCACTCCGTTGGAAACTGACCCATAGTGGTTGTGCATCTACGAGTTGCGTAGTGAATTCAGCCTTCAGTCCCTGGCCTCTGTAAGGCTTTTTAACGTGTCACAGAGGTTCAGGACCGGATTGATCCCAACTAACTAAAAATTTAATAGTTAGAAGGACAAAAACAAATCTTTTTATTATTTTAACCAGTATAACATTGCAATTGGTGGTGATGGCTGGGGTTCAATTAAAAATGTTCATTACATTTTTGCTTTTAAATTACTCAAATGAAGATTAACCATTTCTAGTATGTGTCTCAGGCTGTGTTGAGTTTGGTAGATTCTTTGCAGTCAACAAGAGGAGCAAGTTTAAGGAGTTTATTTAAAAAAAAAAAAAATAATTTTTTTTATTAAATTTATTTTCCCCTGTGGATATTCACAGGATGTATGAATTACCTCTACAAACCATTATCTGTTACGTGATCTGATTTGTAGTCGAGCCGCGCTGCTCGGGATTGGGGTGTAACGGCCAGATGTGGCTCATAAAAATATTTTGCCTGCTCTCTCATGTCGCCGTGAGTTTAACGTGAGTAACGAGGATGGCCTTGTCTTAGTTGATTTTGGGTTAAATCATTTACCTTCGGGGCCGGTGTTTGGCTTTTTTCAAAAGGTGAATGTGTAGGAGGTTGTTTTCTGGACTCGTTTGTTCCCACGTACCCGAGATGTTACTCAAACCACTCAAAAGTGTTTCACTTCTGTGCTGCTCACAGATCCTGGATGAGATCGGCGAGCACGGAATCCGTATCTATCAACTCCCGGATGCAGACTCCGATGAAGATGAGGAGTTCAAGGAGCAGACACGTGTTTTGAAGGTGAGAATATGAACTCTGCACCCATCCGGTCCATTATCTCCACTAAAGAGGTTGCGTTTAATCACAAACTATCCCTCTCTCTCTCTCTCTCAGGCCAGTATTCCGTTTGCGGTAATCGGCTCGAACCAGCTCATTGAGGTGAAGGGGAAGAAGATTCGCGGGCGTCTGTACCCTTGGGGTGTGGTGGAGGTGGAGAACCCAGAGCACAATGACTTTCTCAAGCTGCGCACCATGCTGGTGTGAGTAACACACACACACACACACACACAAACACACACACACAGCCTCACTGTAATTCTGTGTATTTATGCACGTTACATTGTACATGTTATGGTCTGGCATTTTATATCTCCAGCTGTCCTTCATTTAATACATGTAAATTAATGAAATCAATGATGGCACAGCACACACTGGTAGTAGGTTTTATTAGCAAGTTCATATAGACACACACACATACACGACTGAAACCTCACAAGTGGGCAGATCCAGAACAGGGAAAACTTCCGGGTCACAGCCCTTCACCCCAGGAGACCAACCCCCCCAAAGGACAGTTGTGCTTCCTGAAACACTTTCCTCTGCAGCAGACTGAGGAAACGGGAGATGTGTTTACCCCACTTTAGCGCATCGTCCGCCACCGACACTTCCATTACCGTGGTGAATAATAACCCTCCTGACGTCCTGGATCAACCGAGGTTCAGTTTCGTGCGAGGCTGGGTTCGGCTGTGCACACCTCTACATCTTTAGCGGTTTAGTTCGATATCTGCCCACCTTCTGTCATGGAACGAGTTATTTGCCAAAAAAAAGAAGAGAGCAAAATGATTGAGTTGAATAAAAAAATATATATACAGTACAGGCCAAAAGCTTGGCCACACCTTCTCATTCAATGTGTTTTTCTTTATTTTCATGACCATTTACGTTGGTAGATTCTCACTGAAGGCATCAAAACTATGAATGAACATATGTACTACTACTAATGTAAATGGGCATGAAAATAAATGTGTATGTATGTATGTATATGAAAATAATATCTCTCTCTCTCTTTAATTTCCTTCATATGCTTCTGGCAGTATATGTATCTTTCGAAGTGCAAAATGCCACTTGCCCCCATGTGGTTCTCTCACTTCAAAATAATAGAAAATTGACATTTTCACATCTACAGTGAAAACAGGATTAAATAATTGTGGTTAGGTCCACAACAGTGGCTCTCAAACCTTCCCTTGGAGTTTGGTTGATCTGATCAGCAGTTGACAGCTGACATCATGCAGAAGACAATGAATATTACACTCAAGACATTGTCGAATACTACTTTCTGAACACTGCATTGGACTTTTTTTTTTTTTTTTATAGAACACACATGCAGGACCTTCAGGAGGTGACTCAGGACCTCCACTATGAGAACTTCCGCTCCGAGAGACTGAAGAGAGCTGGCAGGTGAGGGGTGTTCGAGTCTGTGATCAGTCGTTGCCTCTTCTGGCGCCCGACTGTCGTTTTGGTTGCGAAACAACTTTAATAATTCAGCCTATCACTGCACAATACAGTGTTACTCAGCGGTACTGCTTATCGCGGTTCTCCGATCTGTGTTCCGTCACAGTGTCGGCCAAAAAGCCGCCATTTTCGACCATTTCGTTACAATCATATTTATGTCCGTTTGTGTCTGTGTGTGTGTTGTGTTCAAAGCAATAGGGTGGTGGAGGAGGAGGTCATGGACAAGGACCAGATCCTGATGGAGAAGGAGGCTGAAGTGAGTTTTTTTTTTTTTTTTTTTTTTTTTTTTTCTTCTTTCTTTCTCTCTCATGGCAAACTGCACAGATTCTTCAGTCTGTGTTTATCCATGATCTTTTGTTAAAGCATCTGCATTCACATCAGACGTGGGGTCAGGACTTAAACGTGTAAAAATGTTTGTTTGCAATTTCCCAGCTGAGGCGCATGCAGCAGATGATTGCGCAGATGCAGGCCCAGATGAAAATGAAGCCGGGGGACGACTGAGGCGAGCGGCTGAGTGTGCAGTCGGGGCGGTGAGGGATGTTTTCATGAAGGGGGAGGGGCTCTGTCCCAATGCCCGCCTCCCTGAAACACCCCCACCCCCCTACGACACGCACACAGGTGAGTTCATGTCATGTTTGTCAGGTGTGTAGGTCTTGAGCCAATAATCAAGTGACCGTGGGAGAAGTGTGGTAGACACACGGCCATCATGGTTTTGGTAACCTGACTTTTTTTTTTTTTTGGGGGGCAGTGGTGGCCTAGCGGTTAAGGAAGCGGCCCCGTAATCAGAAGGTTGACTGTTCGAATCCCAATCCGCCAAGGTGCCACTGAGGTGCCACTGAGCAAAGCACCGTCCCCACACGCTGCTCCCCGGGCGCCTGTCATGGCTGCCCACTGCTCACTCAGGGTGATGGGTTAAATGCAGAGGACAAATTTCACTGTGTGCGCCGTGTGCTGTGCGGCTGTGTATCACATGTGACAATCACTTCACTTTAACTTTTGACTCTTCCTACACTAGCTAGTAGGGATGGGCGGATATATTTGCTGTGTCTCCCTGTGTGAGACTCGCCCGCCCATCCATGAAACTCTTGTGATGTCGCGGTAAGATGATATGGTTGAAATAAATCACTACAGGCAACTTACCAGCCCCTCCTCCATCTTGGCTTGAGAGTTCTATTGGGTGCGCAACAATGTGACGCAATGTCACTTTGCCGCCGCCGCTGGTCTATTTCCTGGGGGCTCTTCAGGGGCGCATGCCATAGAAAACAAGGGGTTTCAGAGTGCAGTGCTGAGAGTAGTGAAAGCCCATTTTGGATATGGAGGTGGACCACTTGGTTAAGAAGAAAAACCTTTAGACTTTGCATAAAATTCTACTAACATAATGATTATACACAATGAAGGGCTTAATTTTGCATTTACACTGTTTTTACACACACACATACATATATATATAGTGAAATGTGTGAGCGTAATCTGAGCAGTACGTGTGTGTATAATGTGGTAAATTTGAAAAGAATTGTGACTAGTTCAATATTTGACAGTGTGGAGCAGCATGAACTTGCTAATTGAACATTTTCCTTAATTCCTTAACATGGGGTTTTACCTATGATAGTTTGTCACTCCGCTTTTTGTAATGTTTTTTTTTTTTTTTTTTTTTTTTCTTCTTTCAGGACGATGAAACCCCTGGCACCACCCTCCCAGTCATTGAAGGTACTTTGCCATACCTGGACTCCGCCCATAACGATTCTTCTGACCATTCGTACCTGCTTGCAGCGCGCCTCTGAAACTGGCAGAACGCAAGATAACCACGACAGGCGCGCACACTTTTATTTTATGCTGTACTAATATATACACACGCGCACACACACACACACACACCACCAACCATGCATTAACACCTGACACACTTACTATATCACACACACACACACACACTATATAGTCCCTGTACAGGGTTGGTGTCTTTCTCACCATTATAAACTCAGCATTGTCAGCAGGAAAACAAGACCAGGACCTGCCCTCTCCCTGCAATGTGTCACTGTGTCACCCAGCTCATTCGTTACTGTCTTCTACCGCCACCGTCTGTCTACCGCGCTAAGCAGCCGGCGCTGTTCACGTCTGTCTGTGCTGTGTGATGAGTCTTGAAGGAAAAGCCCAGTAATGCGTGTGCTGAGCCACGGTGACGCCTAGTGGTCACTGCGGGACCCGCACTAACCGGGTATGTTGGGTTTGTGTTGTTGCGTCAGAGGATCTGCAAGCATCAACTGTAGATCAGTGAAGGCTTTCCAACTGTTTATCAGAACAAGGACTCACAACCGTGTGTGGACCCTGCTGCTTATTTTGTATTGCGCACTGATGAGATTTTTATTTTTCTCTCTTAATGCCCACTTGTTCAAGAAGCAAAACATGGTTCAACATATCGTGCTGAGCGCGGCCGAACGTGGCGCTCGTGTAATATCGTGCCAAATCCAAATGCCGGTTACGGGTCTGAGGGATCCCAGTACTGTACTCCATTAATCCAGTATCATTGAAAATGTGATAAATCAGAAATACTGACTGTTTCCTAGCTTTCCTCCCCTGCAAAATTCTTTTAAAATTGCGGTTTTTAGTTATTATATATTCATTTATTCTAGTGTATCTGTGGGGAAAATGAGCTGTAACTCCTGAACATGCTGCGGTCAGTATTAGACTGTTTTTTTTTTTTTTTTTTTTCTTATTTGTCTTTACTGTGTGATTGTTGTGCGGGTCGTCGCTGGTTCGGTCGCAGCTCCTGTTCATTTTCTGCGATGCTCTTTTTATAATGGAGTCAACCCTAGATTTTAAACACCCTGCCCCTCCACCCCAAGCTTTTGTACTCAGTTTGTATCCTCTTTGTAACTAAATAAAACTCTTCTGAAGTAAACTGTGATTTGTGTGAATCGCTGCGCCTCACGTGTATAGAGCTTTACTCCAACTTGTATGTCGAAAATAAACCATTCGGTTTGTATTCTGTTTTGATTTCTGCATCGATTTGTGCCAATCCAAAGTGATCATACGTCACAGTCACAGCACATGATGTACACGGTCAATGTTATTTGATTCAAAAGAAAATGTCACCCAGTTTTTTTTTTGTAGGACCAGCATTATTACTATGCTCTGATAATGTTAATTATTAATAGTTTAAATCAAATGCTTAAGAGTGAAATGAATTTGTTTTTATTTACTTTTACATTTATATAGTGAACATGGAAAAAAAATTCTCACAGAAATCAAAGCCGTGTTATAATTTAGCCTGTGATCCTCATCCTGACCAGACATTTTACACATTTTTGAACCGCCAAGCTACCACCGAGGTCACTGAGCAAAGTACCGTCCCCACACACTGCTCCCCGGGCGCACTGTTCACTAAGGTTGAGGGTTAAAAGGAGAGGACACATTTCACTGTATCGCCCTGTGCTGTGCTGCAGTGTTTCATTCCTGAAATGTGTTTTAAACATCACTCAGCACATTTTCTTCTGCTCCCTGAAATGTACTAAAAAGAGAAATATCTGGTTTGTTGGTTAATGTGGGTTTTATTGGCATGGACCTCACAATACGATACAATCCCGATACATGGGCCATGGTTAGATTGCATCACTATTTTTTAATTCTCTGAAAATGTAAAAACAGATATGGATGCATCATGTTACATTAATAATTAAGACAAAACAACAGCAACAGGCTGGTGTGGTACTTGTAGATTACTGAGCTGGAAAAAAAAAAAATAAAGTGCATATGCACACAGACACTCGTTATCGGTGAGCACTGTCAAAAGTCAAAATGATGTTAATAAAATGAAATATTGTTTAAAAAGAAACCTGGTGGTACAGCGCCATCTACAGGAGCGGAGGTCGTAGTTGCAAGCTGACTTACCGGCACCGATGTCACTAAGTAAAACACTCAACAGCCTAAATTTGCATGCGAAAAAAGCAATATTTGGTGACCCTGCAGCAATAAAATATCAGCATGTAAGGGTGATAGTAGCCTAGCTGGTAACACACTCACCTATGAACCAGAAGACCCAGGTTCAAACCCCACTTACTACCATCGTGTCCCTGAGCAAGACACTTAACCCTGAGTGTCTCCAGTGGGGGACTGTCCCTGTAACTATTGGTTGTAAGTCGCTCTGGATAAGGGCGTCTGGTAAATGCTGTAAATGTAAAATATTGTGATATTATGATGTATCGTTTTTTCCCCCCACCTCTAACTTTTACAGGGGTGACTTACTCAGACCTGGAGGATCTGGTGAAGAGAATGTGTACTGTTACACTACGAAGCTAAATGGACTAAATTTGTATAAAATATCACAGCAGACAGCAATTGACATAAGCTTGCTCATGTGTTTTGGTTGTGTCGCTCGCTTTATAATTTCTAATTTCAAAATCTGGGGTTGTGCCTCAAGATCTTTCCCTCAACCTGTCCTCCAGGGGTACCGTAGCATTCACATCTCTTATGGTAAAAAGACCTCAGCTATTTATATAGAAGGACCGCTCCCCTCCAACCTCTCGACAGTAGATGAGAGACATGATGCTCCACCTTCGGTACAGTATAAGAGGAAGCGCTTCTGAATTTTATAGTACCTGGCAGCCATTTCTTGACTTTGTTAAAAGGATGGAACCTGGGAATCTATTATAGGTTTATTTATGTTTCATCCTATCAGCCTTTATCGTTTTGTATTGTTCTTTGTTTGATTATTAAAAAAAAGAACAATAAAAAAAAAAAAAAACCTTGACCAAAAAATGAGAATGAATACTGTGTTCTTTCAGAGGAAAAACACTGGCGGCTCAGCTATGGAAATGTGGCTGATTAGAGGAATCCATCATGGAAGCAGAGGTGGCCGCATGATCTGACCTGCCCTGTCGGGGTCAGGTCAAAAATAACATTTGGGGATTGTGCCACTGTTGCCAGATCATGACAAAATCACCAGCTGCAAGTGAAAGTGAAGTGATTGTCATTGTCAAATTCCGTCCTCTGAATTTTGGGATTCAGACCGACAACCTTTTGAATCAATGGGTCCAGCTCCTTACCTGCTAGGCAACCACTGCCCAGGTGTCCGTGTAAAGTCAGAGACGGGCCTTGTTTTTGCTCCTGCAAGGCTTCGCACTGGCTAAAAATTACGATTTGATAAATCGCCGGTTCGAATCCCGATCTGCCAAGGTGCCACTGAGCAAAGCACCATCCCCACACACTACTCCCCGGGCACCTGTCATGGCCGCCCACTGCTCACTCAGGGTGATGGGTTAAATGCAGAGGACAAATTTCACTGTGTGCACCATGTGCTGTGCTGTTGTGTATCACATGTGACAATCAGTTCACTTTCACTTCACTCAGGGCCACAGGCACTGGAGCCCATCCTTGGACACCGGACGAACACGCATACCCGCGGTCAATTTAGATTTGCCAGTCCGCCTCGCCTACATGCCTTGGGACAACAGGGGGAAACACGCGCCGGACAGCGAGAGACTCACATTTACATTTACGGCATTTATCAGACGCCCTTATCCAGAGCGACTTAGTTACAGGGACAGCCCCCCCCCCCCCCCCCCCCCGGAGACACTCAGGGTTAAGTATTTTGCTTGGGGACACAATGGTAGTAAGTGGGATTTGAACCTGGGTCTTCTGGCTCATAGGCGAGTGTGTTAGGCTACTACCACCCATCTGACTCCACCCACCCAATGTCCGAGACGGGATTGTTCATCGGCCCTTTCTAGGTGACACAAGATCAAAAACGTGACAAAACGTGGTGCTGCTACCTCTGCGCCGACCTGGCAACCCCGGTGGTAGCGCGTCTCCAGCGCAGGTTTAGCGGAACGCGCCGCGATTGGTCGCTCCCATTGCGGGGGGGCGGGGCCAGCGTGGCAGTCGCAAACGCCCGTGTCCTCTCCTCGCGGAGCGCGGATCGCGGACGAGACGCCGACCTGCCGCCAGCATGACCACCAACATCCGGTACAAGAGCCGAAGCCTCAGATCCGGTAACGTCCGACGGCGGCGCGATTCGTCCCGAACGAATACAAAATGTAGACGCGTATGATCTGTAACATGTCGCTGTGTCTCTGGGCATCTCTCCCTGCTGCCACCTGCTCTCCCTCCCCGGATGGTGCGACGCTCGGCTGAATTACAGAGGACAGCGAGGTGAGGACACACACACACACACACACACACACACACACACACGCATCAGATCGCCCCTTAATGCAGGCTCGTATGCGTCGATGGTGCAGCAGGGTGTTCCTCGTGCCAGGAGCGCACCTGTGACGTCATGGAGTGTAACGGGAAGGATGGGGAGGGGGTGGCGGTTGAAATTCGCACCCCCTGTAACGCGGATAACGCGGCGACGCATGCGCGAAGCGCGTCTGTTGCGCAACGCTACAGCACCGGTACCCTGGGGATTCCGATTCCGCAGGGCGTCGTGCGTCACATGCATGAAGAGATGCGTGCATTTGCTTCATGTAATTGCATAAAGTGAACAAATTGAGTGTTTCTTTAAAAAAAAAAAAAAAAAAAGGTCTAGTGGTTTGTGAGATTGATAGTTTTTTATTTTCACTGTGATTGTCACATGATTCCATCCACGTGACCGGGAGCAACAAGGAGGTGAGGTAACGTGACTCCCATAAATTGGCAAGATGGCCACTGCCAGCTGCTCGGTCATTGATTGGCTTTTGTCAGTTCGACTCGGCTCTCGATCACCTCGTCCCCCTTCTCATCCCGGCCCTTCCCAAATCCTGTCCCTAACTTGAACGTCAAGTTAAAGTGAAGTGATTGTCACATGTGATACACAGCAGCACAGCACACAGTGCACACAGTGAAATTTGTCCTCTGCATTTAACCCATCACCCTTGGTGAGCAGTGGGCAGCCATGACAGGCGCCCGGGGAGCAGTGTGTGGGGACGGTGCTTTGCTCAGTGGCACCTCAGTGGCACCTTGGCGGATGAGGATTCGAACCGGCAACCTTCTGATTACGGGGCCGCTTCCTTAACCGCTAGGCCACCACTGCCCCCTAAACGTCCCCCAACATCGGTGGGGTGTTGTGGCTCACGCCGAAACACGTTCGCAGGTCAAACTTACCTGCCTCCTTTCGTCCAGTCGCACCGGGATTCCTCGTTCCTTCCAACACGCGCTCACGTTCCGGGACCGCGACAGTAAACATACAGATAATTACAGTGGAGGTAATGTTATCCAGGACGCCCGGGGGAGCAGCGTGTGGGGACGGTACCTTGATCATGGGGACCTCGTGGCACCTTGGTGGTCCGGGATACAGTTACAAACCTGGCCCATGTGAGAGATGATAATGCGTGCCATCATGGGTATCCAGTTCCATCCAGTTAATGGACCATCATGGCTATTTGGATGAGATGAGTTACTGGAATGTTGCACAGTTTTGGTTTTGAATGAACATACAAGGATGTGGAGGGCTGGTGGGGTCACGCACCTCCAGGAAGCCTGAAGCTGCGCTGCTGACCCTGGTGTAATGGAGATGTGTGTAATGGAGGCTGAATTGTTGGTGTCAGGGATCGGGGAGGAAGTCTGGTGTCCCCGGAGACACCATTGATGCACAGGATGAGAGTTGGTGTGTTGGTGATGTCGACAGAGGATTTCCACGCTCTTCTTCATCTTCACATCCCCTCTTTTCTTTCCTTCTCGCTTTCTTTCTCACGCGCGAGCATCACGCTGACATCCCATCAAAAGCACGCTGCAGAGCATCTCCCGCATGCTCACGCTCACAACGCTTTCCGGCCCTCCTCCTCGCTCGGGGAGTCTCTGAAACACACACCCACACACACCCGCCCTCACACACTCACACGCTGAGCCGCTTTTGAATGAAGTGGCCAATTTGGCACTCGCCTTCTGCGGTTCAAGGGTGCTCTGCGTCGTTGCTAATGGTTTCATTGTCTATGTGTGTGTGTGTGTGTGTGTGTGTGTGTGTATTCAGTGATTATATGTTTCACTACGTGTGATTCTGGTTAGAGACAGTTTTCAATGTGTGTGTGTGTCTGTACAGCTATGCGTTTATAGCTTAATGGAGACCTTTCGATTCTTTAAAAAAATCTAATTAAAAGCATTGAAAGAGTTTAGGGGCAGCAATTATGGACACAATAGAGCTAATTACACATTTATAATTCAGATATTACACATTTTTTATGTTAGGTCCTCACAAAGCTGGAAAAAAATATGTGTGTGCATGTGTTGCGTAATGCTTGTAGATGTGAGTGTATTTTTGCCTAGAAACAGCATCTCCTGTCCCATCCTCCGGTGAGGAACCCGTCCCTCTCTGGCATTCAGCGCTAATCTCTAAATGGGGCGGAAGAACTGGGCATCTGAGAAAGGGCACTTTGCTCTGCAGCCAGGGCGTCATATTTTGTTGTGGGCCTGTATGTTTAAGCGTGTGTTTGGGTGGTAGTCAGATCCATCTCCCTTCTCAGCACGGCTCGTAAACTCCCATCAACGAGCCTCAGTGTAAAGGCCACACAGTCACTGTCACTGTCAGACGGGGCCTTTGGTTCTGTGCCAGTGCAGTAGTGTTGCTGTGAGTTCGCTATGGTGTTTCTTTTAACGTGTGTGTGTGTGTTATTTTATTGTCTGCCCCAGCGGCTCATCTGCCTCTGGTGTGTTGAGACACATTACTGATGTCATGCTGGAGAAATGCTGGAATTGTCCGGTGACGTTTAGTCCGTCACATAAAGACTATAGTGTGTTCACATTGTGTGGTTAAGAGCAATGACTGTGTGTGTGTGTGTGTGTTTGTTTTTCCATCTTAGAAAGAATCTAACAACCTCACATTGATAATAGTAAAATCTATAAAAATTAAACATTCTTATCTATTATCAAGGTTTAAGGATATTACTCTGTAATAAATTACTATTTTACAGTTGTTACTATGTAACAAATGTATTATACACACATCTGGGTCTAGGCCAGTGTTTCTCAAAATAATGCTTAACTGTTTGTACAGCTAAAAGTACAGTTTGTTTAACTGTACTTTTAACATAAAGCACTACCAGCATCCCCATACATAATCTATAAACATACAGGCCTATCAGACACATGGGACACAATCAAATCACCATAAATAAATACCAGCACCGGACTCGGGTTTGCCACGTCGGATAAGATCATTCTACCTGTAAGAGAAAGCGTTTTCGCCCGGGGAGCAGTGTCTCTCAGACATATCGGCATGGTTGTCTGAGCGACACTTCCAACTGAACCTATCCAAAACCTGATCTTTCCGGGCAACAGCTCCCCTCAGCAAAACCTCTCAATTCAAATTGTCTCGCTACTGTTAACACCCACGGCGTCTGCAAAAAGCCTTGGAGTTTGGATTGACAGCAAACTGAGTCTGAACCATCACGTGGCTGCTATCCACCACGTGGATACCACCACCTTAAAGAAGCAGTTGAAAACCAACTTATTAAAAAAGAATTTCAGACGAGTCTAACACTTACATACACACATGCATACACACTGCACAAAATTTAAAGAATTCGTCCAGCACTTATCAATTCCCCAGCATGTTCTATTCTTGACAAGTTCGGCCTTATCAGGGCTCTTACTTTTGCAACTCAAGATCTGTAGAAACCAAATGAGAATTGCTGGTGTCTTCCTCCTGTAAGTTGCTTTGGATAAAATCGTCTGCTAAGTAAGGTAAAATAAAATAAAGTAAAGTGTGTGGGGACAGTATCTTGCTGAAGGGGATTTCAGTGGGACCTTGGCGGTACAGGATTTCGAGTCTGCTTCCTCACCCGCTAGGCCACCACTGCCCCTTACACTGACCACGTTTGAGTAATTTATTGTGTAAATTATTGCCATTCCGTGTCAAATAAGGAGGCACCACTAGATGGTGCTGCCTGATTGTGAATGCGCATATAGACCAAAACAAGCAAAAACACATGATTGCGGATTCTTAGAATTAAGGATTTTATGGCTTTTAGAACACCTGCTTCCATGCAGACTACATTAATCAACTGAATAAAACTTAAAATTTGTATTATTTCGTATAGTTTAAAGCTGTTTTTAATGCATCACTGTCTCAAAAACGTGACAGATATGATATCAACAAATGCCATGTGTTGGTGAAATGTCTTCAGTGAAAAACAAGTTTGCGTGACCAGATACCAGACCGTGCTGGGTTGATTTTTCAGTGTCCAGTGTTCAAGGTGGCTCCGGAGAGGGACAAAGCTAAATCACCCAGGAAACAGCAGGCCAGGGTTTATATGCGGCAAGACAATTACAAACCCACCCACTAATCCACACATACACACACACACACACACACACATGCATATATGGTGCATATGTGTCTTTGTGCAAGTGCACAGTCGGTGCCCCAGGTGGTGTGTGTGTGAGTGGCAGCTGGGTGGTGTATGTGAGAGTGAGTCTATTGTGTCTCATGGGGACATCTGTTCCATTCAACAAAACCTTCCAATACCCCCTCCCCTCTTCTCATCTCCTCTCTTCTCTTCCCTGCTCTCTTCTCTCTTGTAGATACCTATACTACACAGCTACACACACACACACACACAGACACACACACAGACACCTTTGAATAAGATAGAATAGGCAGTGCGGTCATAGTTAGAAAAGTTCTTGTAGTTCAAGTGAGTGTGATGAAAGTGAAACTGGACTAATGAGAGTTTTTGTTTATCCCGGAACTATAAATAAATGAGATTCTCCGTGAGATAATCTACTTTCCCCAGACACCCCCGTATGCTAGCTAAAAAGACCCCCTACCCCCACAGCAGCTGGAACCCGGACTGATTAGCATCCATTCTAAACCCCTCCCACACACACTCTCGCACACACATACATTATAGGGAGTCGATGTCATTGTGTGACGTCTTTATTATGTCTGTCATGGAATAACATAACTTTGAATGCATTAATATAATAACACACAGAGTCTATAATCTAAGATGATATGATTGCGAGGTATTAAAAATGATATTGAATTGTTAATAGAAAGCTGCCCTGAAAATGCGGATCTCCAAACTGCTCATACCTGATTATTCATGCACTCGAGTAAAGAACATGAACCTTGTGGGGACCTGTGAGCAGGGAACTTGGAACATCCGGGGCTTGATAGTAGTGCTCGGTAATGTTTGGTGATGCTATAATCAGACATGAACGTATATTTTCCATATTAAAATGCGACGTCTGGCTGTGTCCCAAGCTGGTTAATATAGTCCAGGGTGGTAGTAGCCTAGTGTGTAACACACTCGTAGAACTTTTGGAACCGTTTTTGGGAAATTTCTGGGGTAAAATATACTTGAATAATCCTGCATTGGAGCTGGTACAATTACAATAATTACAAAAACTTAAAGCACCAAAATTCTCTGTTATATAGAGGTAGTTACTTGCATGTAATTGCACCAGGTCCCCATGTGTCTGTGTCCCGGGGAATGAACAAGGGTTCTTTATACCCTTTAAGGTTTTTACACTCCTCCTCCCTTCCTGTCGCTCCTCCTCGGAGGAAGTTTACTCAGAGTCAGAGCAACTCCTCTACCTGCCCGGACAGGGAGCGAGGCGAGGCCAGGCCAGGCCGGGGGCGAGGGTGACGGGAATAAGGAATATTCCAGCCGGCTGCAGACGGGATTTCTGTGGCGCTGCCTGTGGTCGGGCATGGATGCAATTTTGCAGGAGAAGCTGGCGGAGAAACTGCTGAGCGTGAGAGGGAGGTCCACCCGGCAGAAGGTAGGGAGAGAGAGAGAGAGAGAGAGAGAGAGACGGACATGCCATGAGACTGTTTATTAATGAGCGTGTGTTTAAGCCTGGGTGAGTATTTTTTTATTTGTTCCATGCCGGCGTCCTGGTTGCGTCCCAGTTTTTCCATGTAAAATATGCCCCGTTGCTCTCTGGAGGGAGCGGATCTGCACTCTGTGTGTGCTGCCAGTGTGTACGGTCTTGGAGGACAGAGGGGGACAGTGTGTGCGTTTGCGTCTCAGGGTGAGACGGAAGCACGTATGACAACTCATGAGCGATGTTGGCAGCGAGGCCGCTGTCCCTGATTGCGGGGTTTTATGAAAAGACCCGTTGTGGGTGTCCGGCACACGGGGTTCTGGACAGTAATCTGGACTCATAGTGGATCTTGGCCAACACACACACACAAACACACACACGCAATCAAAACGATAATTTGTATTATCGGTTGTGTCTCTCTCTGTCTCTCTCAGGACAGACAGTATGTGGGATTTGCCACCCTCCCCAACCAGGTCCACAGGAAGTCGGTGAAAAAAGGCTTTGACTTCACTCTGATGGTCGCTGGTGAGTTGCGGACGCATGTCTCGACCCATTCTAACACACACACACACACACACACACACACACACACTCACACAAAGGAACATTTAATGTTATTGTCGCATACATTAGTATTAATAGAGTAAAATTCTTATGCTACGGTTGCACAGATAAATGATGTTCGTGACAACAGACAGTGCGAAACATCGCAAGACTATACACTTGACAAAGTTAAATGCATCAGAAGGAGGTTGTAGTGCAACTTGCGCTTGCGGTGTAAAGTACGCAAGTGTACAATATGGCCGTGAGAATTTATGAGGGCGGTGGTAGCCTAGTGGTTACCTTCTTGCTTGCGACCGCACATAACCCGCAATTAAGCCGAATGATCTGCTGACGTTGGCTGGCTATGGACCCACAATTCAGTTTGTGGGCTCGTGACGTCACTCCATGTGAAGCGGATGTGAAAACCCCTCTGTGGGTGATGGAGTCTCTATTCCATACTTTAAATCTGAAAAAATCACAATTAGTCATGTTTCATTCATGGGAAAATGTTTGTATTTTAAAAATGTGCTAAATAGCAGCACCCTTGCTGATAAAAGTGAAGTGATTGTCACTCCTGATGCACAGCAGCACAGCGCACGGTGCACACGGGGAAATTTGTCCTCTGTATTTATCCCATCACCCTTGGTGAGCAGTGGGCAGCCATGACAGGCGCCCCGGGAGCAGTGTGTGAGGACGGTGCTTTGCTCAGTGGCACCTTGGCGGATCGGGATTCGAACCGGCAACCTTCGGATTACGGGGCCGCTTCCTTAACCGCTAGGCCATCTGACATGGTTCCAGAGAGAATGTGGGAAAAAAACTACGGAATTCCCGACACCCGGTACTTTACTGGTGTGGACCACTGAGTAGGAATTGTTAAGAGATACGTGGAGGAATTTCATCTCTGACAAACATCTCCAGGCCCCAAACTGAACTGAATCTGTTCTTGTTCTAGCCATGTGGCGTTGTTCATGGTGTGTATCGTTGTTGTGTGTCGTGCTGGCGGTGTTTAGGTGAATCCGGTCTGGGAAAGTCCACTCTAGTGAACAGCCTGTTCCTCACCGACCTCTACAAGGACAGGAAGCTCCTGAACGCGGAGGGTAAGAGTCGGCTGATCTGCATGGAGATGTGTGATTTAGTGGGTGTGGTGCTGATTGGTGAGGCGGCAGTTTCTGAACCAGAAGACCCATGACAGGAAGTCATGGCCAGTTTACGGGTTTTGAACACGTACTTCCTGCTGTCTGGCAGAAGAGCAACGCCGTGACAAAAATTAAATGGACAAGTCCGTGTCCAACAGTCCCGCTATTTTTACATATTTGAGGGCAGTTGTCTTTAACACAATCATAATATCTGTGAAACACTGCAAATTATTCTAATTTAAACCTGAGAACATAAAACCTGACTTCACACTTTACACGAACTGCAAAAATTTAAACGCCACACAATACTGAGACCTTGGTACATCAGTATTATTACCACTGTAATAATGCTGCATCATCAGAGGAAATGTGACAATGTTTTACTTCATTGCCTAGTCTCTTCGTAGTCCCAGTACAAATTCAAATTCAAATTCAAATTCTATTTGTCACATACATAGTCATACACGGTATGATATGCAGTTTTTGCGACTACTACAGACCACAGTATTGCAAATGTTGCAAGTATACAATGAACCAATATGCAAATATTGCAAACATAACCAAATATTACACTTTTACATCTTTAACATAAAATATGTGTAACTGGTAGTGTGAAGGTGTGCAAATGAGTTAAAGACAATGTTTAAAGAAAAGAGAAAAAGAGCCATAAAAAAAGAGCAGTAAAGTAAAAAGCGCAGAGTGCAAAGTGATTTTGTGCAAAGTGATTTTGCACAAAATCACTCTGCGCTTTTTACTTTACTGCTGTATTGTTCCTTTAAGCACCGGCCCTGATGGGAGTGTGTTCCGTTCCCCGCCAGAGCGGATTAGTCAGACGGTGGAGATCACCAAGCATACGGTCGACATCGAGGAGAAGGGCGTGAAGCTGAAGCTCACCATCGTGGACACGCCCGGATTTGGGGACGCCGTCAACAACAACGAGTGGTGAGCGCTGATCCTGAGCCGTCCGCTCACGCCTTGTTGCTCACTAACCCCTTGCCGGCAGTGCGGATTAGGGAATGATGTGACGTTTTAGGGCTCACGTTTAATTTCTACTTTCGCACACCTTTGATCTTGTGTGTGTGTGTGTGTGTGTGTGTGTGTGTGTGCACCGCAGCTGGAAGCCTATCACGGACTACATTGATCAGCAGTTTGAGCAGTACTTCAGAGATGAGAGCGGACTCAACCGGAAGAACATTCTGGACAACCGTGTGCACTGCTGTCTGTACTTCATTCCGCCGTTTGGACATGGGTAAGTACACGCAATTTAAAACGTTTAAATAAATCCCCACGCCTGTCTCTGTAATAGTGTAGTCTTGCGAATTAATCACAATTACTTTGTTGCAAAAAGTACTATTGATTAGTTGCAGGTTTTTAATTGAGTCACAGTCCTAATGAACACACAGTGAACTCCTAGTAACATGATGCAATACGAACGTAGTTAGCCGGGGTCATGGGAGGGCGCACGTGACAGTTACAGACAGTTCGGAGGGCATGAGCTGTGGACTTAACATCATCTCCTGTCAGTTTAGGGTGGATGGAGGTGGACATAGCAGATTGAACACATAAAACATATATATATATATAATGCCTAAATGCTACGATGGCTTCTTTCTAAGGCAGAAAAAGGGAATGATGGCGGCTCACGGTGTCTGTGCAGGTTGAGGCCGGTGGACGTGGAGTTCATGAAGGCTCTCCACGAGAAGGTGAACATCATACCCCTCATCGCCAAAGCCGACTGCCTCACACCCAATGAGATCAAGAAGTTCAAAGACAGGGTAAAATATGGTGCTATGGCAATGTGATAACATGCGAGCATCTTACCCACTAGGCCACTACCGCCCCCTGTTGGTTGTGTTTATTTATTTTTGGGGCTTGAAACCACCAGTTGTATCTGGCAACTCTGCTTTTCAGGCCTGTTGTTGGAGAATCAAGTCAAAAAACAGGCTGAATTTGTGTTCTCTGAAAGCTCTGAAAGATCCCCTATTATGAACCGTTTTTTTTTTCCATATAGGTCTTAGTGGTCCCCTAATACTTTATCTGAATTCAGCCTTGGTTCAGAATTTCAGCCTCTTTGATCCAGTCGCACAACGAGATTTCCCAGGACGCCGCCGTTTCGGTGTCTGTAGCTTTAAATGCTAATGAGGAGGAGAGAAGCGGGACGAGTAGCAAAAGTTGAGGGTGCAATCGCACAAATGACATCGTCAACACCATTCACCAAACACAATGTTTGCTGCAGACAGGAAGTCGCGTCTGCTTTCTTCCAGAAAAAAGTTTACTAATCTCACGAGACCGTAACCGGAAAAATACATTTGTGTTCATTTTGACATCCAATCACCGAGAAATAATTCTCACTTGAGGAAGCCATGACGGTCGGTGTAGATAATGTTTTAGGGGAGCGGAGGGAAACTGTCTGGGTTGAAAAAGCATGAGAAACGTGAGGTAACCTTTCCCCTTATGATGTCATAAGGGGGACAAATTCCAGATCCGACCGTCTGAGCTGAGCAGAATGCCCAAAGCACTCTTTACACCTATCACCATTTCTAGCCACTTTAGGTCCCTAGACAGGCTGGGGGACTTCGTATTAATGTTTAATAATCTCTTTAAAGTGACATTTTCATAATAGGGGACCTTTAACCTTAGAAACAGTGAATTCTTCTTTTCACTTCTTCCTCCAAAATATGAATTTGCTCTTTTATTTACATAGCCTGTTAGTCGTTAATACTCAGTAATCCTAATCCTGCCCCTTCTGGCTCAGGTACGGGACGAAATCGAGAAGTTCGGAATCAAAGTTTACCAGTTCCCCGAGTGTGACTCTGACGAGGATGAGGAGTTTAAGCAGCTCGACAAACAGCTAAAGGTCAGGGGATAAAAAATTTTTTTGTACTATTTGACTTTTCACTTTAAACAGAACAGTGCTGAAATTACACTGCCCAACTAATAGTTTTGTGGCTTCTTCATTTAACCGGACAGACCCATTTAAAGGTGTAAAATTACAGGCTGTAGCTCATCGGATGGCATATGTAAACACGCTTGACCCCATGCTGGCTAGATATTATTTAGGTGTGACTCTTTTTTAACAACATGCAGCTTTCCAGAAAATGAGAATGAGAATGACCAGAGGTGACAAAAGACTCGGTAAAAACGTTGGAAAAGTATAAACTCGACAAAGGACAAAACAAAATGTCAAATTAAGAATAGAAAAAGAAAAGAATAGCATTTTCATTTAATATAGGATGAACATAGGATGTCAATTTGCCATATACACTTCAGGTAAAATAGTAAAACATTTATGGATGATGCACAGTAACATGAAAAACAGAATACAGCTCATATGATTTGAAATGTTTATTCATGTGTTAAATTGGCAAAAAAAAAAAAGTCTAGTAACATGAAAATATAATGCATCAGTTGTGCTAACGAAGTGCTGAAGGTTGTGAATTTGCATTACTGTAAGAGTCTCACAATTAGATTTGATTACAATTATCAATGCCTCGATTGTCCATTATGATACATCCCATCAATTTTTCTACATTATTTTTTCCAATACGTGAGTGAGTTGAGATTTAAGAATGTCTGAACCAGGCGTTTTTCTGCCGTTTGTGGTCAGGTGAGTGCGGACTGATTGCTGACTGTTTTTCTAAATGTACAGTATGGGTCAAAAGATGGACCCACCTTCTCATTCAATGTGTTTTCTTTATTTTCATGACTATTTACGTTGGTAGATTCTCACTGAAGGCATCAAAACTATGAATGAACACATGTGGAGTTATGTACTTAACAAAAAAAGGTGAAATAAGTGAAAACATGTTTTATATTCTAGTTTCTTTGCTCTGGTTACTGCTTTGCACACTCTTGGCATTCTCTCGATGAGCTTCAAGAGGTCGTCACCTGAAATGGTTCTCCCAAAGTTTTGAAGGAGTTCCCAGAGGTGTTTAGCACTTGTTGGTCCAGCTCACCCCAAACCATCTGGATTGGGTTCAGGTCCGGTGACTGTGGAGGCCACGTCTCCACTTTTTGTTAAGTACATAACTCCACATGTGTTCATTCATAGTTTTGATGCCTTCAGTGAGAATCTACCAACGTAAATGGTCATGAAAATAAAGAAAAACATGTGCTTCTGTACTGTACACAAATGTGTCCACTGTACACATTTGGCTGCACATTTGCATGGCATCAAATAAACGCTGCGTGCAACATTTTCTTGATATCAATTACTACCAATTACTACCCCAACGAGAGTTAAATAGCGATGAGCATTAAACAGCGTTAAGCAAACGCAAGTGAAACGCCAATCGAATGCTGCTACAAAGCAGTAATGCGTATGGCGTTATTTCTGAATGTCCGTGTGGACGAGGCCAAACTCCTACCCGGAGTGGCGCTGTACTCAGATCAGGCCGCCACAGTCACTACCAGCACTAACTTTTAACTCGCATTTTTACACCACCGCCAGAAAATCACCAAGCAACGTCATTATGATAAAAACGCACTGCACTGCATCGATGCAATATCGTCCACATCTGAATCACGATGCGTATCATGATTATGATATTAATTTAAACACCCCTAGTATTGTTCATGTATGATGTCTGTTGTTTACCTGGTTGTTAATGTGAGTGTGTGTGTGTGTTTGTGTTACAGGAATGCACTCCCTTCGCTGTGATTGGCAGTAACACCGTAGTGGAGGCGAGGGGACAGCGAGTACGCGGCCGCCTGTACCCGTGGGGCATTGTGGAAGGTTGCCACTTCTGTTATGTAACTGCTCGTTTGTTAAGAGGTTGACGGGAACGCGTTTGTTGCACGAGATGAAAAACGTTCCCCTGTGTGCCGCCTAGTGGAGAACGAGACGCACTGCGACTTCGTGAAGCTGCGCAACATGCTGATTCGCTCCCACATGCACGACCTGAAGGATGTGACTTGTGACGTCCACTATGAGAACTACAGAGCCCAGTGTATACAGGAGATGACAAGGTGTGTCTAAAATCGGAGTTGGGAATCGAGAGAAAGTGATGAATATTTCATCTTAATCTGTGCATCCTGGTGTGTTTCTTTCTGCGGCAGTAAACTGACGCAGGACAACCGCATGGACAGTCCCATCCCAATCCTGCCTCTCCCCACCCCTGATGTTGAAACGGAGAGGCTGATCAAGATGAAGGATGAAGAGGTACGAAGCCCCTGACCCGGCCTATTATATTAAATTATTAAATCTTAATCCCCACTGTCATCTGGGTTAATAATCCTAAATATCTAATCCTAAATATCACCAAGTGTATAGAGTTTTCAGGCCACAGCTGTGGTTGTCAGACCTTCCCTTGTTTGGTGAGATCATGAGAAGATCTCTGATGTGAAATTCAGATACGAACAGACATTTACATTTTACATTTACATTTATGGCATTTATCAGACACCCTTATCCAGAGCGACTTACAATCAGGATTTACAGGGACAGTCTCCCTTGAGCAACTTAAGGTTAAGTGTCTTGCTCAGGGACACAATGGTAGTAAGCGGGATTTGAACCTGGGTCTTCCGGTTCATAGGCGAGTGTGTTACCCACTAGGCTACTACCACCCATGGCAGACGCAGAATGTCTGCCATGGGATATTCTCCAGGGCCGCGTTTCCAACATTTTACTGTCGCGTTGAGTAACACGCTGCCGTCCTTCTACCCTGCAGCTGAAACGGATGCAGGAGATGCTGGAGAAGATGCAACAGCAGATTCACGAGAAAGACCAGTGACGCTGCGCACACGCCCCAACATAAAAAAGCAGCTTTTTCAGATCTTTTAAAGGCAGATCGTTCCAGAGGCTTTCATGCTTTCGCTGGTGGGTTGTCGTCATTTTTTCTGCCTGGTGGAAAGTCGTAAATGTCTTTTAATGTATTTGACTTTCTACTGGCCTAGTGCAACTAATATTAATATGTAATATGAATTATAATTTGACTGCTTTAACTCAGTGGCATCTAAATGTGTCTAATGTATATTTATGGTTGTTGTTTCTTTTTATATTGGTGCAGATATATTTGGTTGTTTTTATATTGAGTCGAAACTTGTTTAAGCGTAAATCCTAAAGCCATTTCTGTTCATGGCTGATCGGGGGGTTTCAGAATGTGCCCTTCTACTTGTTGAACTGAACATATGTGCGTACGTATGCGAGTGTGTGTGCGTTTTGTATGAGTTTATAAACCGAGCCTTGGCTTTTTAACGTGCTAATGCTAATGCGAATGTGAGAAATGACGGTACCAGTGACAATAAATGTTGGAGACCATTTCATCTGCTTCAGTTGAACTGATGAAACTCATTAAATTGGTAACGTGTTGAATTTAGACTTGCACCGAGGTCATGGTCTCAGGTTCGACCTTGTCCTCTGGCCATCGCTGCTCCTGTCATGGTCACTCTTGCCTTAGTCAGGCCTGATTGCGTCACCTACTGGCAATAAACTGTAAAATAAAAAATAAAAAACGCTCACTCCGAAGAGATCCTTCTTCTCAGCGGTACTCCCAACAATGCGACCGTCTCAAGGCCTGGTGAGGAGAAGCTGCTTGGATGACCAGTATGTGACACTGACATCTAGTGGCCGAAATGCAAAAGAGCTTCTCAAGTCATCCAATGGCGGGGAAATAAAGTAAGTAAAGGCACGAGGACCGACATAAAGGACAGCAATGTGACAGTCACAAAATAAGCAACAAATATTACTCAAAATACCCATTCATTAATATACATCTGAAGCTGATAAGAATGATTATAGCAAATATACTTGATCAATGTACACTGAATGTAGAGTCTTAGAGTGAAAAACCCTGCTGTGTGTGTGTGTGTGTGTGTTTTGGGGTTTTTATCAGTGAGTTCCAGCTGTGTGCTACGCAGTCACTTTATTCCAAACCTCAAACCAGCCACAGGCATACAAACACACACACACACACACACACACACACACACACACACACACACACACATACACGCTTTCATTACACTCCAGTCGGCAGCAAGGTAAGAAGCACTTATTTTATTTGTTGCCTGTGTAGTTTAGCGGCGCTTCATTCCAAACCCTTTAATGCCGTGCGCATCATATATGAGCCATGCATTTCCACTCAACTATCATGAGATATAAACTTAAAACACATACTGTACACTCGCTGATGCTTGTCTCATGCCTTTTGCGCTACAAATTCTCACATACGTCCGCTATAAAGGTAGATTTTGTGGTAAATCCCTCAATGGTCATTTGTTATTTTTTTTACTATGTTCCATGTTAAAAAAAAATACAGTGTTCTGATTAATCAGTTATGCAATTTACAGATTGAAATGTGATATTTACAACAAAAAATTACACTCAGAATTAATAAATTATGGATGGCTAAAAGGATGTTCAGTACTGAAGATGTTCTGCACTGTCTTGAAGGTAATTTCAGAGACACAGATGGACTCCCAATGCATGGCATGATGATGTTTGATATTGGCCGAAGTATCAAATATGATACAAGCTATATAAATACAAATTATAAATGAACTGTAAATTATCTTCATGCTGAGTTTTCAAGTTTCCAGCAGGGTGTGGACATTTTTGCAGTTAATATCTGCCTGTTTCCTTTTTTCTTTTTTCCACATTTTCTTGGTCCGTTCTATATCTGCTGGCCACAAGCCTGCCGAGTTTCCTTCATTTCCCCATCAACAGTTTCATGTTGCTCACAAGGCCTTCACTCGCTGCCTGGCATTATCTCTGAAACCGCAGCGCCATGAAACCCAAAGATAACAAATTTACTGAGTTTACTGGAGAGTAGTGTTGTACTCCTCAAAGGGCTGGAGGTGAAAAACAGTCCATCCTCTCCGAACAGTGTCGTTACGTCACGTCTCGGGGTTGGAATGAGAAGAAAACGGGATTTATTATACACACAACAAAGGAAACCCAAACCTGGCGCAAGGGCCGAAAAACGGAAAGAAACAGAAACGAACCGTGAGCCGTGTGACGGTAAGGACAAACGTGCAGTTCACGTTCTGCTGCATTCACCTTCCCTATCACAGGGCAGCTCTCCATGATGTTGTCAGGCTGATCGGTGCCAAGCAGTGACCAGCCGTGACGCATCATTCATTAATCGCCTCAATTCAAATGCAAACCGTCAGACGCATCTGTTTTAAAAACGTTAAACTATAACGTTTTTTCAACGGCGACACGGTCCACACACATCACACACATCGCATCAAAGTCGGCAAAGGGACGTCCAAAAATGTCTGCAAAGTCTGCAGTGGTAGTAGCCTAGTGGGTAACACATTCGCCTAGAAGACCCAGGTTCAAATCCCACTTACTACCATTGTGTCCCTGAGCAAGACACTTAACCCAGAGTGTCTCCAGGGGGGGACTGTCCCTGTAACTACTGATTGTAAGTCTCTCTGGATAAGGGCGTCTGGTAAATGCTCTAAATGTAAATGTAGGACAGTTATTTAATATGTCTAAAGCGTCTATAAAATAGCCCGCAATTACTCTTGGGTCACTACTTGTTTTGTAGGAATTCAGACAAAATATTTTACTTGAGAAGCCGTCGATACACCCATTAATGCACACACCAGAGGATTTGAACTGGTTATATGAATCATTGTATATTAATTAGGTCCCTTTGAGAAGTACTGTCTCTTGTGGAGATTCCGTTAATGCCCCTCAGAATGCAGCTCGGCTAATTTAGTTCTAACTTTCTCTGCACTTTGTGAAGATCCATCTATGACCACGCATTTTCCCCGAACCTTGCAATTGTTCCTGGATGAAGTCAATAACACGAAGCCTGTTCCGTTGGCTAAGACTGTTATTTCTCAGTATCATAAGTTTATGGAGATGTTAATGAATTTAGAGTGAATTATTTTAAAAAATTCTCCAGTTCAGGATACATTAGGGTCACCATACTTTGTTAAGTCACTAACTGTAGAGCAGTGTTCCAGCACTGTCTTACTAATGTTAATTTGTCGAATTCTCTAGAAGAAAAGTTATTTAAGAGTGTCAGTGAACATTTGAGAGCCAAATGTCCATTTTCTTCAATTAAAAAAAAAAACATTACATAGCCATATTCATAGACTCATATGAACATCTTACTGGTATATCACATCTCTTTCCCTTGACAAGGTCTGATAAAATGGTTATAGGAGAGGATTTCTGAGAATGTTATTTTCCATCAGGCCTCGTAACTATGACGAATCTGGGAGATTTTAAATGAGAGACTCATGGACAATATAATTGAAAAAAGAACATGAATTTGAATGACACTTTACAGCAACACCTTTTTTTCTCTACAGTTGATCTGAGTAATGTCTTGTCTAGCCCTAGTCTGTTAACCTCAAGTCTCGGTCTCGGTCCACTCAGGTTCTCTGTAATGTCTTTGTCTTGGTTTTGGCGGTCTGGACTACTGTCATGGCCGCCCACTGCTCACTCAGGGTGATGGGTTAAATGCAGAGGACAAGTGGGCAGCCATGACAGGCGCCCGGGGAGCAGCGTGTGGGGACGGTACCTTGATCAAGGGCACCTCGGTGGCACCTTGGCGGCTTGGGAGTTGAACTGGCAACCTTCTGATTACGCTGCCCCGCTGCACTCTATGTAGTGAACAGTGCAGAGTTTCAGACATTGTCTTCAGATTGTCTTCACCTCTGCCTCAGTGTTTGCATGCATGTGCAGGCGTGTCATAGTAGGGGGGGGGGCAAAGGTAAAAATGGCCGCCCAGGGTCTGATTGTTCATGCACAGAGTCCCTTGTGTGCGAAAGGGTTCGTCGAATGGCGTGTTTTTGTGTTGCAGGTTGCAAGCGTGATGGGTGGCGCCGGGGGGGCTTTTGTGACGTCCCTGCTCTTCTGCTCGGGGCTGATTGGAGCAGAGGCTCGGTGCCCTGCGCCATGCTACTGTAAGGAGGGCGTGGTCGACTGTAGCGGGCGGGGCCTCGCTACTGCCACCCTGCCCTCCGCTTTCCCCGGGGGAACCGTGGAGCTGCGTCTCCACGACAACCACCTGACGGCGCTTCCGGTGGGACTTCTGGAGTCGCTGAGCGGCCTGAGACGCGTTTCGTTGCATGGCAACCCGTGGTCATGTGACTGCGGGATACTCTATTTGCGAGGGTGGCTGGCCAAGCAAAGGAACGAGGGCCTGTTGAGGTGAGTGCAAATCGTTTTTTACATTTTGAGTTTGAAGGGGGAGCTCGGGTCAGTTCGTGATGCATCTTCTCAGGAATGTAAGCTGCAGTTCACCTCCAGCCCTGAGGGGGAGGCTGGTCGTGTATCTGGTGGAGGAAGATCTGCTGTCCACCTGTCGCTACTGGATCTGTGACCTGGCGCTGGCCTCTCAGATCAGCCTGGCCATCTTCGTCGTCGTACAGGTGCACGGGCGGCTATTTCTATATTTCCTTCTTTCGTTTTTTTAAACCTTTCGATGATGAAACCGTGTGGATTCCCCACAGGCGCTTCTTCTGGCCTCTGTCATTTTCTTCCTCCGTCGTTTCAACCGCCTGTGCAAGGAGGCAAGGCGAACGGCCGAGGAAAGCTTCACGGGTGACCATGCTTCCGGGGCCAATGAATACGTGATGCTGAAGGACAGGAACACGTGACAGGATGTGGCCATGGGTTGGTCCAGTAGGCCACGCACACGGCAGAAGTCAAGTTCACTTTCCCAACACATGGTAGTAAATCCTGCTAAAGTAGAACTCAAATCGAAGGAGGTTCGAGAAGACAAAATTCCAATATGCAAATCTCCAGACTGAGTGGAATATTCCGTATATACTGTGTTCTTTTGTACGCAACAAAAAATGACCAAACAAGCATGATGCAGTATTGCAAAGTTTATATTAATTGTAGTGTGAGAGTTGTTACGAACATAAACATAAAAACCCCACTTACCAATAAATCAGAGTATTGTGTTTTTTTTTTGCACTGCTTTTGCTGTGTTGGTATATTGATGGTTTGTGATCCGTAAATGATTTGTAATCAGATACATTCGTGCATGTTTGTCCTGCAATCCGCTCGTTCAACTAATGGCCATTCAATTTGTTTGTGTAAGATTCCCAAATCTTTGTGTAATGCTGCCATATTTCTCCAAATTTAACAAGTTTTCAGTAAATGTGTAAATGTGGCTCATGGGACACCTCTAGCTGCACACAAAAACAAAGTGAAAGTGAAGTGATTGTCACACGTGCACACAGAGAAATTTGTCCTCTGCATTTAACCCATCACCCTGAGTGAGCAGTGGGCAGCCATGACAGGCGCCCGGGGAGCAGTGTGTGGGGACGGTGCTTTGCTCAGTGGCACCTCAGTGGTACCTTGGCGGACCGGGATTCGAACCAGCAACCTTCTGATTACGGATCCGCTTCCTTAACCACTAGGCCACCACTGCCCCAAACAAATGATATTACATTGAGCATAATTACGCACACTATGAATTTTCTGCCCTTTATGATGCGACCACAGCGCTCCAGACTCGTGTGGTGTCGTTCGCGAACGACTCGTTCAAACGCACTGAGCTGAATCACTTTCTCGCGTGATCCCTTCGTTTCTCAGTTGAGTTGATTTGAATGAACGAATCACTCGGAGATTCACGCTCTCCTGAATCATTTTGCTCAGAGGGCGACCAAAACAGATTTAGTTTCCAGATAAAAAAAACCCCGAAGTTTGTTCGACTGGCAGTAATTAGCAGGCACTAGGCAGGAACAACGAAAGGAGATAGGGGTTCAAGATTCAATATTTTTATGTGTCATTTGCATAGTTCTAGAAGTACAACAAGAAGCGAAATACATCCTGAACCGCTCTGTAAAATTGATTTATTTATAAAATAAAGGGAAAAACAAGTAGTAGAAAAGTAAGCGAGCTATAAGGCAAGCAAATAATACATAAAACATCGTTGAGCAATGACCAGTGTGGCAGTAAATGAGCGACAACAGTGAACATTCAGATGGTCGGGGTGTGAGGTGCGGTGACACGTTGTAAGTCGCTCTGGATAAGGGCGTCTGCCAAATGCCGTAAATGTAAATGTAAATGTTGTTAAAGTGAACGAATCATTTGAACGGTGAACTGATTCTAAAGACTCGGTACGTCTGAAAGCCCGTCTCTACCGCAGTCAGCGTGTGTGTGGGGAATTGAGGTAGGAACGTTTCTTCGAACTCCCAGGAACCCGGCCGGCGCCGTTTAGCGGTAGCACCACGGCTTCCACTCTCTCCCACATGTGAGCGTAGCTATGGACGCGAATCGTACAGTATTTACTAATTAATCTCCCGTCGCCGAACGTCAACGACGTAAGTGACAGTTCTGGTCAATGTAATTTAATACTTTACTTTACTTTACTTGGCAGACGCTTTTATCCAAAGCGACTTACAAGAGGAAGACACCAGCAATTCTCGTTCGAATTCTATAGATTTTGAGTTTACAAAAACTAAGAGCCCTGATAAGGCCGAACTTGTCAAGAATAGAACATGCTCGGGATATCGTATAATAATCAATTTCCTATAATAAAGCGTTTATAAGCGGAATGTTGCTCTCCTGTGGACCGCAGCCGTGTGGACCGAGTTTGGCGGAGATGGGCAAGATGAGGAAGAGGCACAACTGGAAGGGCAGGCAGCCGTCCGAGGCACCTCGGCAGCGGGAGGAGAGGAGCAGCGACGTCGTGGTGGAGCTCGGCGGTAAAAACGTCATCTCTTCTATTTACATTTACGGCATTTACCAGACGCCCTTATCCAGAGCGACTTACAGTTAGTAGTTACAGGGACAGTCCCCCCCTGGAGACACTCAGGGTTAAGTGTCTTGCTCAGGGACACGATGGTAGTAAGTGGGGTTTGAACCCGGGTCTTCTGGTTCATAGGCGACTGTGTTACCCACTAGGCTACTACCACCCACTTTACTTTGAACCTAGGCTACCACCACCCTTATCTAACACATTTCCAACATTTTATTGTCGCTTCACATTTAAAACTTCTGCAAATGTTAAAGGGGGAAAACTGGGTCTTTTTTACGCTTTCTTTACACCAGTTTTGTAAACTTTGCCTGAGTTTCGGTGTCATGTCTGTGTATCAGAGAGCCGGTTTTGGAGCTTCAGTAGATGTTTAGATGAACACGGCCTCGTGGTGAAGCTATGAGAGGTGAAGACCGTCTCGTACGACTTTCCTTATTGGGACAGTAATCCTGCTCATTTACATTAACGGTCCAATAGCAAAAAATCAGTAGTTACTGGGACAGTCCCCCCCTGGAGACACTCAGGGTTAAGTGTCTTGCTCGGGGACACTATGGTAGTAAGTGGGGTTCGAACCCGGGTCTTCTGGTTCATTACACCCTGTGAACATACGTTTTCTGCCGTTCAGATGGACTGTCCCTGAAGGGGCTGGACGAGAGCAACGCGCTGGTCCTCCCGGCCACTCGAGCCAGGAAGGAGAAGAAGAGCGCGGACAGGCCGGCTGCCAGGAAACAGGCCCTCACCAAGAAAGAGCGGAAGAAGCTGGAGAAGGTTCTGGAGGTCAAGGAGAAGAAGGCCAGCGTAAGCGGCTTTTTATTTTTTTGTGGGACGCGTCGAGGCGCTTTTTGGTGTCTGGGCGGCGGCGTCACTCCCGCTCCTCTTCTCTCGCCAGCGGGCCGAGATCCTGGGTAAACTGGCGGACGTGCAGCTGCCGGAGTCGGAGCTGAAGCTGCTCTACGCCACGGCGAGGCTGGGCACCGGAGAGAAGCTGTTTCACGCCAGGAAGTGAGACGCCGCAGAGCTCGCCGCAGCGCCGGTCCGGTTTCCTCGCCGGGTTCGTGCGTCCGCACCCGCGATTAATCCGGGATTTCTCGCCTCTTCGCAGCGCCGCCGCCGATGCAGTGGCCCCTCTGCGGATCAGCAGCCTGAGCGGAATTAACAGGAAGAGGAAAAGAGCGGAGGAAGAGGAGGACGACGAAGGTCAGGAGGAAGAGAGCAAGGATTCGCCCTCCGAGGACGACTCGAGCGAGGAGGAGTGTTCAGATGAGGACGTGAAACGAGACGAAGGAGAGGAGGAAGAGAAGGTAGCAGCCTTTTCGGAGGTGCGAGGAGAGGAAGAGAAGGAGGAGGAGAAGGAGAAGGAAGGAAAGACTGAAAAACCGTCATGTAGTAAAGAGGCGTGTCAGCCCGCGGTCTTCGTCCCCGTGGACCGACTGGCCGAGATACAGGTATGGCTTTTCAGATAACGTCTTTGTGTGAAAATGTCGCTTTGTGAGGTTATTTAACATTAATACGAGTTCCCCGAGCCCGTCCATGGTTCTGCAGTGGCTAGAAATGGCGATAGGTGTAAAGGGTTTTGAGTGTTTTGGTCGTTCTGCTTCACTGTACAGAGAGCATTAACTCAGATCAGATATGGAATTTGTCCCCTTATGATGTCATAAGGGGAAAGGTTGCCTCCCGTTTCTCATGCTTACCTAAAAATAAAGTCATGGCTTCAAAACGTGCAAAGCATTGCAATTGCTCGGTGATTGAAGTGAAAGTGAAGTGAAACGTAGCAGCACAGCACACGGTGACACAACAATTTCTCCACTGTATTTAACCATCACCCTTGGTGAGCAGTGGGCAGCCATGACAGGCGCCCGGGGAGCAGTGTGTGGGGACGGTGCTCTGCCCAGTGGCACTTTGGTCAAATCGGGATTCGAACCGGCAACCTTCTGATTACGGGGCCACTTTTTTTAACTGCTAGGCCACCGCTGCCCTGGGATTGGATGTAAAAATGAACAAAAATTATTTTATTTATGTTTTTGTTCCGTTATGTGGGTCTAAATTGGGTTAATTTAATTTTTTTTCTGGAAAAATGGCGACACGACTTCCTGTCTGGGCCAAACATTGTGGTTGGTGAATGGTGTTGATGACATAATTGGTTCCCTCTGCTCACCAAGGGTTATGGTTAAAAGCAGAGGACACATTTCATTGTGTCGCAGTGTATGACAATCACTTCACTTTCACTTCAACTTCTATAGGCCGCTCTCCTCCTTTTTTTTTTTTTTTCCCGATTTAGGGACTGGATCATAGTGGCTGTAATTCTGCACCACGGATGAATTTCAGAAAGAAACTTCAGATACAGTATTAGGGGACCAATAAGACCGATATTTATAATTCATAATATGGGACCGTTAACCCAGTCCGATTCTCTGCTCCATGTAGTTATTGCTCTAATGAAATCTAGGAACTGAATAACTGTCCGATATTCATCTGCTGATTGATGTGTTTTTAGGGTTTGAAATGCATTGGACTTGAATGTCAGTGTCTCATTAATCGTTATAGCTAACATCGACCAATCAGCACAACTGATTGACGTCCCTGTTTGTGAATTGAAAGTGAGTGATTAAGTGAGTGGTGGGATCGAACCTGCAACCTTCCAGTTACGGGTCGTTTCCTTCCCCACTAGGCCAACCGTTGGTTGGGTTTTTTTTTTACGGCTTATTTCGGTTTATGCACACTTTATTAATGATCTTTTTTTTTTTTTTTTTACGTTATTAAAGGTAATTTGTTCAATATCATTTTGTTTCATTAACAAACAAACAGGCAAAAAAATCCTCATTAGAATCAGTGGATCCCAGACTTTAGGCTGTTTGAGTTAATTTTGAACGGCCGCATGATGCCTCGTATTAGTAAATGTTGAAAAGTTGTGTGTGTGTGTGTGTGTGTGTGTGTGTGTCTGTGTGCAGGAGGCTCGTCTGAAGCTGCCGGTGTTGGCTGAGGAGCATGTGATCATGGAGGCGGTGAGGGAGAACCCCTGTGTGGTCCTGTGTGGAGAGACGGGCAGCGGCAAAACTACACAAGTTCCTCAGTTCCTGTATGAGGCCGGATATGCCAGGTACACACACACACACACACGCTGACCGTTACACACAGACAACTCCTCCACAGGCTGAATCCAAATATGATGTCTGCAAAGTGTGACTTGCCATAACTCTGTATTTGTGAAGCTGAAGCTTCGCGTTTAGAACAAAACAGTGACCTAATTATTAGGTGGGTTGTCCCGCGTGGTATTGATCAGGTTGACTGTGTGTGACCCTCTCTCAGCGGCAGCGGCATAATCGGTGTGACCGAGCCCAGGAGGGTCGCCGCCGTCAGCATGTCTCATCGCGTTGCCACGGAGATGAACTTGCCTACGGGGTAGGACGCCTCCGCCCATGTCGTCTTTTCACTGCTAATTAACCAGACTTGTTACGGTGTTTAAGACTTGCACAGACTTATTGTCACTTTTTGTTCAACTCGCCCGTTTGCTGAGTTTTGCGCCCAACGGTGACATGAAACAAACCCGGTTGTGCGCGTGTGTACGTGTTGTTGTAGGGTGGTCTCCTACCAGATTCGGTACGAGGGGAACGTGACCGACGGCACGAAGATCAAATTCATGACGGACGGCGTCCTGCTGAAAGAAATACAGAAGGTAAACGCGAGAGCCGCTCGCCGACTCACGCACCAGGTCCATCCATCGGCCTCCGTTTCCCCCTCCTCAGGACTTCCTGCTCCAGCGGTACAGTGTGGTGATCATCGATGAAGCCCACGAGCGCAGCGTCTACACGGACATCCTGATAGGGCTGCTGTCGCGCATCGTGCCGCTGCGCAACAAGGTAACGCGGCCGGCCGGCCGGGCGGCAGCGGGGACGCTCGGGGAGGAGTTTTTGTGATATGCGTGTCCCCCCCTCCGCAGAGGGCCATGCCCATGAAGCTGGTGATCATGTCCGCCACGCTGCGAGTGGAAGACTTCACCCAGAACCAGAGGCTCTTCCCCGCCCCTCCGCCCGTCGTCAAGGTATCGCTTGTCGGTCCGAGCCGAGACTAGTCCGTCACGAATACCGAACCAAACCCGCTTCTACTGTTGTGTCCCCCTTTTACCAAAACCCCATGTCCTTCCAACTTGGTGTACTCGCGCAAAGAGATTTTATACGTTTATTAACAAAGCGCTAGTTTACTGGCAGTTTTTATAAAAAGGAAACAAACGATATGTCGCACAGTTTGATGCAGCTCATTCTGTAAACAAACAAATGAATAATTAGCAATTAATCGGCAGAAAGGCCGTCTGTAATTCCACTCCACTTGTGTGTAGACTCTGGCTGGATTTTAACCATGATTTTAACTCCCTTTGTCTCGCCCCTCGCCAAAGACATTAGAAAAGCTTATTGCCATCACTGATTGAACGTTACAATTTAGTGATGGTGACATTGCTCTCAGTGCACGTGTTGTGTAGCGCCTCAAATCTCCCCCTTTTGCTTAAGAAAAGTCCTGAACGCGTAACGTGTCTTTCACTCTGGGTGTGTGTGTGTGTGTGTAGGTGGATGCTCGCCAGTTCCCCGTCACTGTGCACTTTAACAAACGGACGGCTATGGAGGACTACACTGGCGAGGCCTTCCGCAAGACCTGCAAGATCCACCGCATGCTGCCATCGGGTCCGTCTCTCCCCGTTTCTTTCTTCCTGTATGTCGGCGAACCACTGTCTGTCGGCCACTTCCTAGCGGTTAAGGAAGCGGCCCCGTAATCAGAAGGTTGCTGGTTCGAATCCCGATCCGCCAAGGTGCCACTGAGGTGCCACTGAGCAAAGCACCATCCCCACACACTGCTCCCCGGGCGCCTGTCATGGCTGCCCACTGCTCACTCAGGGTGATGGGTTAAATGCAGAGGGCAAATTTCACTGTGTGCATTGTGTGCTGTGCTGCTGTGTATCAAAAGTGACACCAATCACTTCACAAAAAAAAAAAAAAAAATTGCTGAGCGGATTGGCCCCTCCCACTCCCCACTCACAGTCGTACCAGATGGGCTTCTGTTTCAGAACGTATCTGAAGTGATTGGTTAAAAGCAGTGTTTCACAATGGCAATTTTTTTTTCTAAAGATAAAAACTTGCTGTAATAAAACATTTTGATAATTATAAATGACAGTTTCAGAAACTGAATTGGTCACCAAAGTGCTGTAGAGACATGGTAATAATACACTGAATAAAAACAATGGGTGAGGACAATACTTATCAGCAATAACGGTGAAATGTGTCCTCTGCTTTTAACCGTCACCCTTGGTGAGCAGTGGGCAGCCATGACAGGCGCCCGGGAAGCAGTGTGTGGGGACGGTGCTTTGCTCAGTGGCACCATGGCGGCTCGGGATTCGAACCAGCAACCTTCCCATCATGGGCCCGCTAGGCCACCACTGCCCCCAGTGGTCTGTTGGTATAACTGTATTTGTACAGATCACTGGGTTGGATGAAAAATGCCTTTAGATGGGCTTTGTTTTGAATCTGGAAATGCAACATCGCCTTGGGAAACTTTGTCTTGATAACAACTTGTTCTCTTTCTTTGCGTGTTTTTGTGTTTAGGGGGGATACTGGTATTTCTGACTGGCCAGGCCGAGGTTCATTCTCTGTGCAGGCGACTGAGGAGAGCTTTTCCCTACAAGCCCAACAGGGAGTGCACCGGTGAGCCAAACACACACACACACACACCAGGGATTCCCAGTAAATGTCCAGTAATTTAAAGGTCTTAAAAATACCTTTTAATAAATCGAATTAAAACAAGCCATTGATCTGTCAGTAATCCATCGGACGCCGCACGCTTCCAGGTTAACTAAGTGCAGTGTGCGGAGCTGGTTATCACATGCCGCCCCCTCTCCTCGCTTCGCGACCAGCAGCGGGCACACCCCACATAAATGCTCTTCCTCCCCATAAATGGCCAATAGGAAACCGCGCACAAAAAACACTCAGAGTGAAGCATGTTTAAACCATGCTTGCTGGAATGCGAACAGAGGACGCCCAGATGTTACATCAGACAAAGCACCTGCTGCCTTCATCTTAATAAGACCCACAAATTAGCGATATGTCTAGACGACTGGGGGATACTCCAAGATGGACCGCACGTTTGCATATTTGGAGGAACCGATCAGTGCTCAGCGTGTGGGGACAGTCAGTGATGTATACGCTTTCCCCGAAGTAGCAAATACGTCTTTAAATTATAGTTGGCACAAATTAGTGTTGCATGTAAATACCCTCACGTTTGGAACCAGAGACATGATCTACATTGTGTATGATGTCCTCTGTCATATTTCTGAACTCATGAACAGTAAAAGATCAGCAGAATTCTGTTTTGTATTCAGGAATCATTCTCTGTATCTGTGTAGTAAATTTTTTGGTTCCTCTGTTTGTGTGTGTGTTTATGTGCAGAAGGCGAAGACCGTGCCCAAGGTCTGCGGCACTTTACAAGGAAGCAGAGGAAGAAGCCGGCGGTGAGCTCTCGTTGTAAAATCTGCTCTGAAAAGGCACCTGAAATCTCTTCAAACCTGAAATCTCTTCCTTTGTCCTTCTCGTCAGGCTCTTCCACGTATAGATCTGGACAACTACTCAGCTCTGCCAGTGGAGGAGGGTGATGAGGGTGACGATGAAGAAGAAGAAGATGGGGACGAAGTCTCCGATCTTGACTTGGGGGACAACCCTGACGATTACGGTATTAATCTATATACAAATATTGATTTCGATATTCATGTCCAACCAGCAGTGGGACACGTGAGCAGCCACGCGCTGGTCGAACATGCGAGTGATGCTGCTGGCGGGCCTTCACACGCACTGTTGGTGGAGAAAAATAAAGTATTAAATGTTAATGATCATCGTTAGCCTTTTAACTATTGCCGATTAGCCAATTAGCTGTCTGTTAACGCAACTGAGCACTACTAATATATATATATATTTTCTTGCCTATATAAAGGAATGTTGACATGCTTTGTTATGTTTGCACTGTTAATTACAAAATTGTCACGTTATTGTTGGAATTGTGAAATTGTTATAATTGTTTATAATCTCCGCTTTGTGAGTATTTTCCTGGGTGTCGGATTCTAGTGTCTAGATAGTCTGTTTGTGTGTGTAATGCGTGTGTCCTCTCTCAGATGAGAAATCGGACCCCTCCATCCCTCTCTACGTTCTGCCTCTCTACTCCCTACTTGCACCGGAACAGCAGGCCAAGGTGCAGTATTGTGTGTGTTAATGTTGGCCAGATACTGGACCACAGCTCTGTCGTTCATCTGGTAGCAGATGTTGTATAACCCACTGAAAATAATAGTTGTTAACCATGCATTTAGCTGTATGGACATTAAGAATGTAATTCGGTCATTAAAAACCTGGAAAAGTCCTGGAGTTTGAAAATAGAATTTTTCAGGCCTTAAACCTTTGGAATACGAAATAAACATAAAGTTCAGGAAAAGTCACTGAAATCTGATTGAGACAGGAATGTACTTTTACAACTTCGACGTTTAAAGCTAGCACACGTCTGTATTATCTTTGCTGGCTTCACGTGATTCTGTGTGCGTTGCTTCACTCGGGGTGATGGGTTAAACGCAGAGGACAAATTTCACTGTGTGCACTGTTTGCTGTGTTGCTGTGTATCACAAGTGACAATCACTTCACTTTCTTTCAAATTCCAGGATTTCCGCAGCCGTGTGCCTCGTTTTAAAAGTCTTGTAAATTACAGCTGGTGATCTACGCCCAAACCTGATGGGGGCGCATTTTACTCAGGCTGCACGGCTTGGAGGAAGAAACACTGTTGTTTAAGTTGGGCTTTTCAGGGGTGTCATAAAGATAGTTTAACAATATTTTGGTAAATTTGACTTTTTTTCTGGGTTTTTTCCCCTCAAATTTGCACGGAAATGTCACAGAACGTATGGAGTAATTGAAAAGTCATAGAAAATGAGTAAGAACCTGGGTTATTGTATAACCAATATTCTAGTAAATACCATCTCAACATTTACACAAACCATATATGTTAACAATTAATGCCAAGGTTAATGTTCATATAGCAATAACTATACGTATTTCAGACAACACACTCGCCTATGAACCAGAAGAGCCAGGTTCAAATCCCACTTACTACCACTGTGTCCCTGAGCAAGACACTTAACCCTGAGTGTCTCCAGGGGGGGACTGTCCCTGTAACTACTGGCAAGGCGTCTGGATAAGGACGTCTGGTAAATGCTGTAAATGTGTGTGTTGCCAGGTGTTCCGTCCCGCCCCCGCAGGAACGCGCCTGTGTGTGGTGGCAACTAACGTGGCAGAAACGTCGCTGACCATCCCCGGCGTGCGCTACGTGGTGGACTGCGGCCGCGTGAAGAAGCGCTTCTACGACCGAGTCACCGGCGTCTCGTCCTTCAAGGTCACGTGGACTTCACAGGCTTCAGCCAATCAGAGAGCAGGGAGAGCGGGCAGGACGGAGCCTGGCCACTGCTACAGGTGTGTGCATGTGTGAAGTTAATCGCAGCAATAAAATTTCATTATAGAACCTAATAAAAAAAAATTAACTAGGACTGTTAATTGATTCAAATATTTAAACTATTTCACGCAAATCCGTGGTGGCTTAGCTGTGAAGGAAGCGGCACCATAATCACAAGGTTGCCGGTTTAAATCCCGATCCGCCAAGGTGCCGCTGAGCAAAGCACCGTCCCCACACACTGCTCCCCGGGCGCCTGTCATGGCTGCCCACTGCTCACCAAGGGCGATGGTTAAATGCAGAGGACACATTTAGTCACCGAGTGCTGTGCTGCAGTGTTTCGCAATGACTTCACTTTTAACTTCACCACAGTTCAGGCTGTAATGTGAGGGTCCATCACTTCAATTTGCTTGTGGTCAAAAGTTGAATATGTAGAACTTTTCAAATGCAGAGCAAGTGCCAGCCATTAAAGTCCATTCATGCAGCGCGTTGGCCAATCAGTCGTGTTTATTGCGGGTTAAGATGCCGGTGTTGTCATCAACGAGAAACCGCGATTGCAGACACGCCCACCCTCAAGCGTTGATGCAGCAGGACCCGACACAAACAAATCACATCTACGTTAAAAGCACTGATGTATTTTAACACGTAATTTTGACCGTAACTGTGTAATAAGTTCATTTAAGAAAATTGCCCCGGCCTAAGAGCAGGGACTCACTTTCTGGTACTTGATGGAGGGATTAATAAAATTCGAGATTAACTCTGCTCCGTCCGAGTAAATGGTTTCTGGAGAATTTGCATGGCATCTGGAGGCCAAGGACGTTGCCGTGGACCATTTTCGCGTGAGCGCAGCTGCTAGCCGGTGCGTGATGCGAGATTCTCAGGAATGCTTCTGTCTGTGTGCGTGCATGCGTGCGTATGCAGGTTGTATTCTTCAGCCGTATTCAGCGATTTCAGCTTGTTCTCCGAAGCGGAGATCACGCGCCGGCCGGTGGACGACCTGGTTCTTCAGATGAAAGATCTCAACATCCAGAAGGTGCCCCAAACCACTACGCACACACATCTACAAGGGTTCGTTTTGCAGCCTAAAAGGCATAATCCTTGCCAACGTAATAAAAAATATTAAAAGTGGTACAATAGACACTGCACATTTAATAAATGTTTTTTTATAGCTGAAGAAGGGGTTAAAATTCAGGGGGTTCAAATTTGTCATAAATTTACTAGAATAAAAAGTGAATAGTCGTACAGTCACTATTTACAGTAGTGAGAGAATATCTCTCAAATTATTTTATTTTATTATTTATTTTTTATTATCTGCTGCAATGCATTGTTTTATTAATAAAATATCCCACGCTCAAGTATAAACCCTGTGTGTGTGTGTGTGTGTGTGTGTGTGTGTGTGTGTGTCAGGTGGTTAATTTCCCGTTCCCCACGCCCCCGTCCTCTGAGGCGCTGGCTGCTGCTGAGCAGCTCCTGGTTTCACTGGGGGCTCTGGAGGAACCGCCGCGTGAAGGACGGTAAGCGCCCTTTTACCGCCTCACCCAGCGTGACCTTACCCGATCGTATGCATTGGTTCTTCATATGACCATGTCCCTCCCTCAGGGTCATTGACTTGAAGCGAGCTCGTCTCAGTTGTCCCATAACCCCCCTGGGCAGGGCCATGGCGGCGTTCCCGGTCTCGCCACGTTATGCTAAAATGCTAGCACTGGGCCAGCAGCAGGACTGCATGCCGTACGTCATCGCCGTGGTGGCGGCCATGACAGTCCGCGAGATCTTTGATGACCTGGACAGGTACGTCAGAGTTGGCACCCAGTGTCGAGGGTCTGATGATGCTAACGACTTTGGGTGAAATGCTGCCTGTCAGGTGGCCTTCATTTCTTTTGCCAAAAACAGGCTTATTATACATCATGCTTGCAGCGCTTCCTAGTGAAGATTGACATTGTAGAACTCAATCATTTTGATCTCATTTATATAGACTGAGCTGGTCTCTGGAGAACAAAAGTGACACCACATTTATGATGAAACCCAAGAATGTTCACAACAAAGAACACATTATCCACATTAAACAATAAGAGTACATTACTCAGATTCAGTTTAATGTCATAATAACATTTAGATTTAGGCTATTTGTATTGGCCGATAGAGGAACATCTGGAGAATTTTAAAGTGTCGGAGGAGAGCGGTGATGTTGAGGGTAGGGGCATCCTGGAGAGAGTCCTCCATGGCTTTAGCCGACATCCAATCTGACCCCAGTGTACGGGCGGGTCTCTCGACGAGGGTGAGTCATCTGCGGACCATATGTCTGGATGCTGGAAACAACAAAAGTTTCGACAGAGTCCGTGTGAATATTGAATGAAGGTTGGTGGGGTGTGTAAATGGGAGTCGCTGTTTCATATTTTTATTGTTAGTAATTGACCTGACCTTTTGTTGAGGTTCTACTCATGTGACACTGAATGGACTACAGTGTATCCGTTTCTGAATTCTCTATCGGAATTGTATGGTAATTATAAAATGCAAAAATATTCATAGATAATGCATGGTCATTCTGTATGGGAAAGAATGTAATTTGATAATATCGTATTGTGGATCATCAATTTCATTCTACTTTGAACTGAACGGGATTTGAGATCATTCTTTAAACCAGGAAGATGATATGTGGGAATACTTTCCTCCCCCTCTCAGGCCTGTTGCGAAGGATGAAGATGGTGAGAAGGTGGGGCAGAGGAGAGCCCGACTGGCCCAGAACAAGCGGCTGTGGGCGGGGCAGGGCCAGTCCTTGCTGCTGGGAGACCTTATGGTCATGCTGGGTGAGAAATCCACATCGCCACTCCGTCGACGTGAACACGATTACGTTTGACAAACTGCCACTTTTAACTGTTTGTAGTAAAACACGTTATTGGCCGGGTGCTTTGCTACACGTTTCATACAGCGGCAGGACTTAAATACTTGAGGGAACAAAGCAAACCACGTGAGAACATCAAATGCAAATCAGGAAGTGTGCTATGATTGTGGTTTTAAATTGCGTCAGATTGAGGATTTTTGTCCCCCTTTGTTCTCTTGCTGCTGCGTGCATGAGTGCAAACATGCAGGGCTGTCAACGGGGCATTCATGTCACTTTCTCCCACGTGTCAGGAATTTGCATATAGTGGATCTGGCTTGAAGTGCATTGCGATTTACGACGTGACCTTGTGACCTTGCGAGGCGCGTGGACACCTGCAATACCTGAGTGAAAGCCTGATTACAATCAATGCATTTCAAAAGTAATTGATGTCATGTCAGCTATGTGGTTCTGCTGGATCACTTCTTTAAACAAGAATTAGTATTAGACAAGCAGTAGAAATAGGGTTTAAAAAAAAATTTATGGTGTTCAGCAAACTCTTCCAAAATGTTTCCTTAATTTATTTAAAATGTGCATCAAATTCGATATTTAAATGGGACGCCTGCTCTTCTCTGTATGACGAAATAAAAAACCTATAGTATCAGCTTTGAACGCAACGTTAAAGCTCAAATGACGCCTTAAAAACAGGGAGACCCGCATGAGAACATAACCGGGCTCCTGAGTGCATGTACAGTAGTGTATGATATAAGACGTGATGTCTGTATGTATGCAGGTGCGGTTGGCGCTTGTGAGTTTGCAGGGTGCACCCCGAAGTTCTGTGAGGAAAACGGTCTTCGCTACAAAGCCATGCTGGAGATCCGCCGACTGAGAGGACAGCTGACCAACGCAGGTACGTGCACGTCTTCATTTTAGAAATGAAATAAAAAGAAATGAGTTCATGTTGACCTCGGCACCCGGCCCCCTGCCCAGTTTCACTCATACCTGCGAAACCTGAACACCGCTTTCCACCTTTTCAAATGTAAATCTCGCGTAAGCAAAAGAGGGCAATGGAACCGGACAGTCGAGACTCATTCATATTTACGCCTCATTCTGCCCTTTTGGGACAGGGGACCTGGTTGTCCCTTGCCTTGGCCTGGGCATGTCTCCTTCCTTTGTATCCTGTATCTTTGGAAGGGTTTGTTTTTGGAACAAGACCCTTCATTTATGTATTCATTAATTCATTCTTTCTTTCTTTCATACACACAGTGGGTACGTAAAGTATTCAGACCCCATTAAAGTTTTCACTCTTTGTTGTATTGCAGCCATTTGCTAAAATCGTTTAAGTTAGTCTTTTTGGCACTTGGATTTGGGGATCCTCTACCATTCCTCCTTGCAGATCCTCTCCAGTTCTGGCAGGTTGGAAGGTCAACTTTGGTCGACGGCCATTTTAGGTCTATCCAGAGATGCTCAATTGGGTTTAAGTCAGGGCTCTGGCTGGGCCATTCAAGAACAGTCACAGAGTTGTTGTGAGGCCACTCCTTTGTTATTTTAGCTGTGTGCTTAGGGTCATTGTCTTGTTGGAAGGTAAACCTTCAGCCCAGTCTGTGGCCCTGAGCACCCAGGTCCAGGATATTCCTGTACTTTGCCGCATTCATCTTTCCCTCGATTGCAACCAATCGCTGTGTCCTTGCAGCTGCAAAATACCCCCACAGCATGATGCTGCCACCACCATGCTTCACTGCTGGGACTGTATTGGACATCACATGTGGTAGGGTGGTAGTAGCCTAGTGTCTCCAGGGGGGGGGGACTGTCCCTGTAACTACTGATTGTAAGTCGCTCTGGATAAGAGCGTCTGGTAAATGCTATAAATGTAAATGTGATGAGCAGTGCCTGGTTTTCTCAACACATACTGCTTAGAACGCTTGGCCTTAATTGGCCTTTTTTCTCTCATTAATGAGGGAAAAAAATTACTTAAATGATGTAGGCAAATGGCTGCAAAATAAAAAAGAGTGAAAAAAATTTAAGGGGGTCTTACTATTCATTGCTTTTCGGTATACTGCGTTCAGCACCCTTAATGTAGACATGACAGAATCCCATTGTTTTTCGATGAGCGTCTTTCGAAGAACGTCATGTGCTGCACCCAGCAGAGCGGCAAGCAGCGAGGGACACTCCGCGAACCTCTGCAGCACGCCAGTCAAAACCTGAATATTGTTGATCTCTGCCATTAAGTCCTGAGTGTTGAAGCGGGTCAACCATGCCTACTTCTTGCTTTAATAAGTCTCAATTTTTTGTTTGTTTGAATCCCTGCAGAGCTATTCTAATCACTGAATAAATGTACCTCTTGCCCCCCTCAAGCCCTCTGTACAGCATTTTAGTAATACTTTTAGTCTGAATTTTACATAATTGTTTTTTCCTCAAGTCTTGTTTTAGTCAAGGAAAACCAATGACATTTTAGTCATTGATAATTGACTTAATGCAATTCTATTTATATTTTAGTCAACCCCATTTCATAATTACAATAGGAAGTGGCTTACTGAAACAGAAATACTGCATAATAATAACATAATAATAAAATGAAGAAATTTTTGTCTAGTTTTTATTTTGTAGACCAGGATTCTTGTTTTTTTTTTTTTTTTTTTTTTTTATTCCCCAACTATATTACATGATATTTGTTATAGTTATCGTCATATGACCAGCATTTATGTTTCCGCTGTGTCATAAAGTGTGTGACGAAGCTATTACGTAATTAATTTTGTTGACGAAAAAGACACTACATATAAAAGACACTACTGTTTAATGATCATCTTTTCCCCCAGTGAACGCGGTGTTGTCCTGATTGTGGCGTGTTCGTCGATGGGAAAGATGCCGCCCCCCCACGCCTACTCAGGTGCAGTGTCTGAGACAGGTGGTGCTGTCGGGGCTGGGAGAACCACCTGGCCCCGTCGCGTCCAATCAGAGGAGCTCCTGGACCCAAAATGGAGGAATGGATACAAGTGTGCGTCAAAAGCATCTCCTCTCTTGGTCCAACTCGGTGCAGACATGTCTGGTGATGTTCGATTCGGTCGTATGATCGCTCGCCCTTTCGCAAGGCCTGATTACACGTTTTACTGTCGTTAGTGTCATTGTGTTTTAGAGTAGGGCTGTTTTATGATGCTTCTTGGATTCCATGTGACCAGTATTTACACAGTTGAGTTTTTTTTTTTTTTTTTTTTTTTCTTCTTCCAAGAGCTCATGAACATGTACTAAAGCCCACTGAGACATACTGTATGTGATTATGGGCTATAAAGGAAATAAGCGTGGTTGTCGTAACTAACACGCATGTCGTTGGTGTGTGTATGTTTCCTGCATTGCAGACCCCCCTCCTGGATGAGCCGGTGTTCATCCACCCCTCCTCCGCACTGTTCAAAACCCTGCCGGAGTTTGTGGTTTACCAGGAGGTCACGGAGACGACAAAAATGTACATGAGAGGTGAGTGTTCAACCGGTCTCTCTCTCTCTCTCTCTCTCTCTCTCACACACACACACACACAACACACGTCTAGTTGTTAAAAAGTGTTTCTTGGGAGATAAACTCTGACGTACAGTACAGGAAAGTGTCCTCATCTGATGGCTGCCCTGTTGTGTTCCAGGTGTATGTGCGGTGGAAGCTGATTGGATCCCCAAGATCCTCCCACAGTACTGCCACTTCAGCGCCCCTCAGGAGAACCCGGGACCCCGGTACAGCCCTGACTCGGGCCGCATCCGGTGCCACTGCGAGAGCACCTTCTGTAAGTGTGTGTGTGTGTGTGTGTTATGTAATTCTGGAATGTGAGTAACACCCTGCCGGTGTGGGATGAGCGTTTACATCCTTAATCTGCTCACAAGACACCAGCTTTCAGTTCAACAATATTCCACCATGACATTTAACCAGGTAATAATTAATCATAGAACATTATTACTAAACATTAAAGCAAAAATAAGTGAATAAATTATACAGTAATGTGTTGAATGAGCACAGTGCTGAAATGAAAATGTCATGAAGAAAATCATTGGTAAATTATTACATGTCTTTCATTGTACCTGGTATTTGTATAATAATAATATAATAATAATAATAATAAAAGCAGCTGGTATTCGACTTTTTGCATGTATAGTAGGTTAAATTGAACTCATGGTCTGCCTTATCAGTAATGCCGCATGTTCTATGCAGTCAGAGTCGGCTGGAAACTTCCCTCTGTGGAGATGGATTACCCAGAAGGCCTTGAGCGCTACAAGTTATTTGCCAGATTTCTGCTGGAAGGACAGGTACGTTTCTTTGGAAGAGACATT